>NW_028135534.1:0-201830 GCF_964662115.1 Mustela nivalis | reverse complement strand
CACTGTAGACAATCTTTACATATTTTTTTAAAAATCCATTCACGATTCTTAGTGTAAATCCCGGGGATCTGAAAGACTACCATTTGCTATTCATCGAACAGTTACTATCTACACTAAGTGACAGGGTTGTAGAGAACGTGAGCTCACAAGAGATGTAAGCTTTTTTCCACTTTCAGCTACCATGTTCATTTCTATGTTACTCAGAGGAGCCTTCTTTGTAGAAACATATTATCCAATCTTTTATGAAGCTGAATTTAAATTCTGTCCCTTCATTCCCACAACGCTTAAAAAGGCAAGCAAATTTTGTTCCATTTTTTAAGAGCCCATAGATGGCATTTTTTTAGTGTTGCGTTTTTGAGTTTTCAACACTCTTTATGTTACTTCTACTTCACAGATAAACAATTGCTAATGACAATGTGAACTTCCTACAAATGTGCAATCAAAATCCCTAGGTACACATAACAGAAGTTCTTTGTTCCCTTTAAACATTATTTCTCTCTTGATATGCATTCTTGTTTTGTATTATATTGCATTATAAAGTTTTTTTTTAACAGACTGCATTTTTTAGAGTAGTTTGGGATCAAAGTAAAATTCCCTTTCCCCACATACACACAGCCTTCCCCATTATCAACATCCTGTACCACGGTGATAATTTTTCACGCTCACTGACCCTACACTGACACATCATTATCACACCAAAGTCCACAGTTTACATTAGAGTTCACTCTTGGTGGGGCACCAGGGTGGCTCAGTGGGTTAAGGCTTCTGCCTTCGGCTCAGGTCATAATCTCACGGTCCTGGGATCGAGCCCCAGACCAGACTCTCTGCTTGGCAGGGAGCCTGCTTTCCCCCAACCCCTGCTTTCCCCACCTGCCTCTCTGCCTGCTTTGATGCCTGTCAAATAAATAAATAAAATCTTAAAAAAACCTTTTCTCATAGAGTTCACTCTTGGTATAGTATCTTATGCATTTTGACAACTGTGTAGTGATATATATCTAAAATATCATACATATCATACAGAACATTTTCACTGGCCTAAAAATCCTCTGTGCTCTGACTGTTCCTCCTCTCCTAACTGCTACAAACCGCTGACCTTTATGCCATTTGCATAGTTCTGCCTTTTCTAGAAGGTCATATAGTTGGATCCTTGCAACATGAAGCTTTTTCAAATTGACTTCTTTCTCTTATTATGACGGATTTTAAGTTTGTTCCTTGTCTTTTCATTGCTTGATAGCCATTTCTCTTTATCGCTGAATCATATCCCATTGTTTCAATGGACCACAGTTTATCTATCCATTCTCCTCCTGAAGGACATCTTGGTTACTTCCAACTCTTGGCACATATGGGTAAAGCTGTTACAAACACAGGTTTACATGCAGGAATCTGTGTACACAAAGTTGTCGCTCTTTTGGGTGAGTACCAAGGAGCACGATTGCTGGATCATATGGTAAGAATATGTTTAGTTTTGTAAGAAACTGCCCAACTGTCTTCCAAAGTGGTAGCACCATTTTGGTGTTCTCACCAGAATGAATGAGAGTTTCTCTTGTTCCTCATCGTCAAAAGGATTTATTGTTGTCAGTATTTTGGATTTTAGCCATTCTAATAGATGTGTAGTGATATATCATTGTCTTATATATTTATTTATTTTTTAAAAAGATTTTATTTATTTATTTGACAGAGAGAGATCAGAAGAAGACAGAGAGGCAGTCAGAGAGAGAGAGAAAGGGAAGCAGGCTCCTGCTGAGCAGAGAGCCCAACGTGAAACTCGTTCCCAGGACCCTGAGATCATGACCTGATCCAAAGGCAGCGGCTTAACCCACTGAGCTGTCCAGGCGCCCCTCATGTTCTTTTAATTTACAATTCCTTAATTAGACATGCTGTGATCATCACAGCATCTGTTCATATCATTATTGCCATCTCAATATCTTCTTAAGTGAGGTGTCTGTTCCAGTCCTTGCCAATTTTTCAATCAGGTCATTCATTTTCTTGTGTTTGAGTTAATAAATGAATAAATAATAATAATAAATAATAAATAAATAAATAATGAATGAATGAATTTATTTTATATATTATCTATAATATATATTATAAATATTATTATATATTAAATAATTTATTAAAAATAAATTTATTAATGAGGCCAAGAATTCAGAATCACAAATACTTCAGAACTAATAACTGCCATCACTTATTGTTATTGTATAAGATTAATCCTACGATCAAGTTTCAATTTTAAATTCTTACAATTTTAAATTCTTAAAACCTTATGAAGAAGCATCATTTGGAGGGAACAGTTTTCATAATTTAGCATCCATCAGCCTTTTTTTTTAGATTTTATTTATTTATTGGACACAGAGAGAGAGAGAGAGAGGGAGATTACAGGTAAGCAGAGAGGCAGGCAAGCAGGGAGGGAAGCAGGCTTCCTTTTGAGCAGAGCCCGATGTGGGGCTGGATCCCAGGACCCAGAGACCATGACTTGAGATGAAGGCAGAGGCTTAACCCACCACCCACATGATGAGAGAGCCCCTCAGGTGCCCCTCATCCATCCGACTTAATTGTTTGGAGGAAAATGTGTGGATCAATAATGCCTTAAGGAGCTAATCTCTCTAAAGGATTTTCAATCTTTACCCCTTCAAGGTTTTTGCACAGTTCTGATAGCCTCTAAACATCCAGCTGATTTCTACAGTGACAAGCCTGTTAAAAACTGTCCGCAAACCAGGAATAAAGCTTGAAACATACCAGTCAAGAGCAATTTTGAGTCTTTTAAGGAATTTATCATCATTTCTTTGTTATGATTCCAGGTTCCTGGGATTGAGTCCCACAGTGGGCTCTCTGCTCAGCAGGGAGCCTGCTTCCATTCCTCTCTCTCTGCCTGCCCCTCTGCCTTCCTGGGATCTCTGTCAAGTAAATAAATAAAATTAAAAAAAAACATATTTTATACCAGTTATTCATGTTTATTAACTAAGATATCACAATACAAATAATTGAAGCAGTTGATCTTTATTAATACCTTCAACAAGATAAAAAAATATGTCATATTTTCTCCAAAAATTTTATATCATCTGATAGGTCAGATATATAAAAAATAACATTTAAAGTCTTAAAAATATCAGCAAATATTTTCATTTAAATGCAAATTTCAAGAAAATCTACTTTTCCAAACACGACTTTTTATCCTATATTTTTTTTAAATTTGTCAATATCTGATAAATTGTTTAGCGAGACTATAAATGTTAGATCGAAAAAAATGATTAATAGATGTAGGTTCAAATTATTATGTTCCATTAAAAATGATTTAGTCTTTGATGAACATCTGTTTGGTAATGTGTTGTATCCAAATATAGTAAATTAATCACATATATAAAATTATAGAGAAATGACACCTTCCATTCCATTATGAGTAGAGCTTTTAAAATGCTATTTGTCACAACCTGTCATCTTCTCATTATGTAGCATTATGTAGCATTTAAAAAATGTATACTCTTCACTTTGAAGTCTTTTAGAAATCTAAAATATGACTTTCTATGGATTGTGTTTCCATATTCCTTTAATGCCACTTTGAACAAATCCACATGCTTTGATTCAAAGGTAATAAATTCCTCTTATTTGGAAAAATGATGTTTATTTTTGTTCTCTCACCCTTAGCAGGTGGTTTCATTTTAGCACACTTCAGAGTTATAATTTCATGCTTATTAAAAACATTTATTATGATCTACATAGATGAATGAAACTTTTATTTTATTAAATTATTTGCCAAAAACTCTGTAATTTTAAAAAATGTATTTCTTTTGAAGGGTTATTTTAGAGCATTCAGAGAGGATCTAGGAGTGTGGTATTATGCAATTTTTAAGTAGGTTTGAAATGGTTATTCATATGATTGTTTCTTTGAGGCTTTTGCTTATTTTGGGTTTTTTTGTCTTATTTTCTCTTATTTTGTTCATTATATGCTACAAAATATTTTGAAAGTAAATTTAAGGTATGTTTTACATAGTTTATTTTTTGGAAAAAATATTGAAATGACTTATGAAATTCAGTATACTCTCTACATTAATTTATTCTGAAATTTACCAATTGTCTACTGTCTATTATATGGCAGATATTACTTCAGACTACACTGGTAAATGAAATACTTGGCTTTGTAGAACGTTTATTTTAATGGGTGAGACAATTAAAAGCTATAAACCTGAATAAAAATTGCATAGTGCATTCAAAAATGATGAGTGCAATGGGGAAAAAGAAAAATTAGATCAGGGTGAGAAAAATCAAGGTTGCTAGGCAGGGGATGGGGAGGTAAGAATTTTAATAGGAAGATCAGGTTAGTTACAATGAAGCTGACAATTGAACAAACGTATGGAAAGGCGATGAATTTGCCCAGAACTATCAGCAATAAGGTCACTCCAGACAAAGGAATTGGCTATCTTGAAGGCCATAAGGTTGGATCGTGCCTGGCATATCTGAGGAATAGCAAGGAGGCCACTGTGAGGGACTGAAGAGTAGCAGGGAAAGAGGTCACAAAGGTTAAATGAGTGGCTAGATCATGTAAAAGCTTAGAAGTCATTGTAAAACGCTGGCTTTATATTTGAAAACTTACTGTGTGATAGAATTTCTGCTAATAACTGAGAGTTCAAATGTCCATAAAATTTCAAGGATTCTTATTCTAGTAAGACAGAATAAAGAAAAAGAGTTCATATTTTCACATGGTGTAACAAATGCTTGGAGATCCAAGTGTAGGAAGCTATGGGAGCACAGAAGAAGGCACTAAAATCACACCAATATATTTGATGACTGTGACTTTATATAAATTTGTATTTTCTAGATTTTTTTTATAGTCATGGAATCACACAGTATATTCTATTCATTGCCTGGCTTTTCTTTTCTCAGCATCATTACTTTGAGAATCTCCAATTGTAAATAGTTCATTTTGATGTTGAATAGTAATCTCTTTAATGAATAGATCATAATTTGTCTTTGCTCTATTGATGGACATTGATGAACATTTCTACTGTTTTCAATTCTTAAAAATAAAGCTGCTATGAAATTCATATACAATTCCTTGTACGAACATAGCTTTTGTTTCTCTTGGTTAAATGCCTAGAAGTAAAATGGCTATTGGTGTAACTGCAACGTATTTTGCATTTAAAAAAATTTTCAAACTATTTTCCAAAGTGGTGGTATCATGATATATGCCAACAACAGTTTAGATTTTTTGTTGCTTCTCAATCTAGCTCAGACAAGTACAATTAGCCTTTATAATTTTAGCCATTCTAATAGATATGTAAGCATGTCTCATTATGATTTTAATTTGTATTTCTTTAATGTCGAAATGTTGAGAAATTTGTCATGTGCTTATAAGCCATCCATATCCTTTTGGTGACATGTCTCTTCAATAATTTTCTTCATATGTAAAATTGGATACCCTGTTTGGTTTTAAAGGTTTTTTATTTTTATTCATTTTTTAATAATCAGAGTTGATGTCCATTATCAGATATATAATTTGCAAATCCCTTCTCCATCTTTACGGTTTCTCAATGGAGCTTTGATAGCTGTGTCTTTCAAGAAATATGCTACTTCTTTCTTGGTACACGGAGGTATGACCAGAACATTATCAATGTTGACCTTTGAAAAGAAAATCAAGGCTTAAGATATATGTAGTCTGCGCTTGTTGGGAGTGTTCTGTAATATCAAGCATAACTTATTAGTTGATAATTTTGTTCAAGTCTTACATATCTTACCAATTTGATGACCATTTGTCTATATAATCTCAAAATAAAGGTGTTGAAACTTTTTTCCATTTCTCTTCTAAGGTAGAAGTTATGATTTTTGTTCTTAGTTTTTCCCTATATATCCCCAAATCTGTTATTAAGTATTAAAAGTCAAGAATTATTATACTCCCTGATAAATTCATCCTTTTACTCTTCTGTAATTTTGCCTTGATCTTTATGTCTGATAATTAAATTTGCTTTAAATTCACTTTTCATTATCTTGATATAACCACCAAAGTTATAGTGTGATTAGTGTTAATATAGCATATTTTTTCTTTTACTTTATAAAGCACTTCTATATTTAATCCTGGAAAAAAAAAAAGCTTTTTAGCTCTGGAAGCATCTTTCTAAATTATTTGTTTTTTTTTTTTAAATGAAGCAGTAACAATTTTTGTTAGGGGACCTAAACTGAAAGTAGGTTTATTTATTAATTTAATTAGTAAAAATTTTATTTTGTTTATTGACAGCAAGAGAGAGAGAGAGAGGAAGCGCACAAGCGGGAGGAATAACGTGCAAAGGGAGAGGAAGAAGCAAGCTCCTCGGGGTGCGAGTAGTCCCATGCAGGGCTGGATCACTGTACACTGGAATCATGACCTCAGCCAAAGGCAAATATCTGCTTAAACAACTGAGTCATCTAGGCACCCCTAGAAAATTTAAAAAAAAAAAGACCTTTTAAAATCATTTTGTTTCTTTTTTTTTAATATTTTATTTATTCGACAGACAGAGAGACAGGAAGAGGAACTATAAGCAGGGCAGAGGGAAAAGGAGAAGCAAGTTTCCCACTGAGCTGAGAGCCTGATGTGGGGCTCCATCCCAGGACCCTGGGATCATGACCTGAAAAGAAGGGACACTTACAAAGGAAGCCACCCAGACACCTCTTTCCTTTGTTTTTAAAATATGGCAACTGATGCTTCCCAGCAATGAGAAGCATATTACCCATTGATTAAATCTTTGATAACAACCTATTTAAAGAGGTGTGTAAATATATACTTACTCAGATTTATACACTTTGTGTTTTCTTCATAGTTTGGGGCTGGACCCCATGGTCACAACACTGCTTCCAGTCTTTGCCTTCCCATCTGTTGATACCAGGCATTTGGTCAGCAAAGCAAATTAGTATCATAATTAATAAGCCCTTGGCAACATATCTCTGGAGCAGGGGTTGCTCTTAGCCAAGGCCCAGAGCAGTTGACCTCCCCTCGCTAGTGCTATAGCCCCAAGGACTAGGTCCCTGCCACCAGAACTCAGTCTTACATGTTATGCTAAGCAGACAAAACCAAAACCGGAGAGCTCCGACAGCTTTCACTGGCATGCCTCATCTCCCACTCCCTCGACGTCCAGGCAGTACCAGATGCCAGGGAGGGGTCTTGGTCCAACATATGGGAGGGAAGGAAGTAGCCATGAGCAAGTATCTGCCTCTCTGTGCCTTTCTTTCATGAGCAGGTTGTAAGGAGGAGGAAGAGGAAGGGGAAGAGAGGTGAACTTCAAGGGGTGAAGGCCTCAGGTAGGCAGCTGGCTCCTGCCAGTAGGAAAGGGGCAAAGGAGAAGGCAGTGAGTCTTGCAGGGAGGGTGGGGGGTAAGGGTTACAGGTTATGATGGAATCTGGACAGGAGTAATAGGGATACTAGTCATTTGAGTCCACCATTGGCAAGCTGGGCTGGGTGTCTGGGCAGATAGGCCTCCCTGGGCAACGGCACATGAGAGAAGGTGGAATTCTTCTCTGAGGAGCAGGTGGAGCTTTGGGTGTTGGGAAAGCATAGACAGTATTGTTCCAGGGCCAAGGACAGGTCCGGGTACTCCTGGTTGAAGGTCAAGGCCACAGTATGATCCAGGACTTCTACCAGCAGCTTGAAGGTACCACATGCCAGCCACCCCTCATTATTGTGTATAACTCTCTGGTGCACTTATTGGCTTATCCATCAAATGACTCCTTCAGCAGCTTGAAAAACACCTCCACAGGCACTCTAGGTTATGGGAGGCTTCCAGAGTGAAGATTTTGCACAGGATCACCCCAAAAGACCAGAAGTCACTCTGGTGGATGTAGATCTGGCCAAACATTGCCTTAGGGATCATCCACTTCACAGGCAGTCCACTGTTGGTTGTCTTTTTATATAACTGATGTGGTGATATCTCTGGCAAGGCTGAAGTCTGAGATCTTCATCATGTTGTCCTTTGTCACCAGTACTTCCCTGATGGCCAGGTTTTGGTGTATGCACTTCTTGGAGGCAAGGTACTCCATGCCTCAGGCTACCTGGTAGGCACAGGATGCCAGGTCCTTGGAGGAGAGTTGCTCTGCTGCATTGTGGCTGATATTGTAACAGTACTCCAGGTCAGGAGGCCTCTGGGCCTGCAGGTACTCCTGTATGTTGTCTTTGGAGGCATATTCCGTGAAAGTGTACGAAGGACAATGGCAAGTTGTACCATAACTTAACCATCTCAGACTAGTGTAGTGTTAAATTTGTTTTTCTCAGCAATATTTTGGGTCACTTACCACATTTCAAGGATTTAAAGTACTATCATTTTACTTAAAACTGTGAAATTTGGTCAGTGTTAAATTTCAATTTATGTTAAAACATTCTGTAAACTGTGTTAAACTTTGACATTTCTTCCCTCTGTTCAGTGAATAACACTATATCATATTTTGAAAAATACACTAATTTTCATTTTGAAAAATATCCCTTTTTCCTCTTATGGTAATTATTGATATGAATTAATAGTAGAATTTGATATGGTTCCATATGACCATAAATACTTTATCGTATTTTATCAAATTTAATAATGAATATAATGTACTTCTTTGGACAATTTTCAAAGACCAGTCTACTCTTAAAAAAAAAACAAATGGAGACGCACTTCTTCAGTTCACACAAATTTCATTTTATTATATATAACCTCAGATAAATTTCAACAAATCATAATTTATTAAAATTATGTCTACTTAAAAATATCATAGAAGAGTAAAACCATCAAAAATAAAAATAAACACACACAACACACACACATCACCCATGTATTGGCAAATCACAATTGCTGTAAGAATACATTAGACATTCCACAGTTAAGGGCTTAAAATTTCCATCAGTGACAAAAAGATTTGTATCCAAATGGACTGATTTTCCAGAATCCAAGAAAAAGTCTCCTAGGGTTTATTTAAAGATAAATATTTGAACAAATACTTCTTAAATTTAGGAAATTCAGAACATACGATTAAAGAATATTTGCAGTGCAGACTATATTCAATCCGTCCTTCAAAATGTGCCTTTGAGTACATAATTCTGTTTTCTCTATCTAAATTGAGCTGTCCTCCAAGGAAGTTTTCTAAAATGTGTGTCTCTGTGTGATAAATGTTCTAAGACCTAACATGCTTCATTGTATTTTTACTGTGCTCTCAAATTTAATCAATAATTTGGCTTGATGTATAATATCTAGTTTCAAATATCTTTTCCATCTATACAAACACCCAGCAGTCTCCTTTATATGCTACTACTATTGAGAATTCTGCTGTCAGTATTATTCTTGTACATTTTAGGTGATCTGTTCTTCTCTTGGGCATCATTTATGCTCTTCGCTGTTTTTGATATTCTTAAAACTCACCATAATATATATGAGTGTTTTTTTTAAAGATTTTATTTATTTATTTGACAGAAAGAAATCACAAGTAGTTGGAGAGGCAGGCAGAGAAAGAGAGAGGAGGAAGCAGGCTCCCCACCAAGCAAAGAGCCCCGTGTGGAACTGGATCCCAGGACCCTGAGATCATGACCTGAGCCGAAGGCAACGGCTTAACCCACTGAGCCACCCAGGCACCCTATATGAGTGGTTTTTGGTGTGTGTGGTTTTTGTTTTGTTTTGTTTCTGATGTCTCATGTTTGGCATCATTTTAAGTCTGGTATCTTTTATCTTTCTTTAATTCTCCAAAATTTATCTCAGTACTTATTTAAATATTTTCTTTATTTTTTTTCTCTTCTGCTGCATTTGGGCAGAAGTCATTAATTTGTTTGTTTGTTTGTTTTTCCCAACTCACTTATTCATTTTACAGCTATATTCATCTTAGTCTCCATTTATTGTATTCTTTATTTCAACAATTTTCACTTAATTTATATTCACAGTATAGTATCTTTCTTTTCTTTGTATATGTATATCATTATTTTATCATATACTTTTAAGCTATTTTTTTAAATATTTTATTTACATATTTGACAGTGAGAAATCACAAGTAGGCAGAGAGGCGGGCAGAGAGAGAGAAAGGGAAGCAGGCTACCTGCTGAGCAGAAAGCCTGATGTGGGGCTTGATCCCAGGACCCTGAGATCATGACTTGAACCGAAGGCAGCGGCTTAACCCACTGAGCCAACCAGGTGCCCCTTTTAAGCTATTTTTTAAAAGTACATTTTTTTTTAAGATTTTATTTATTTATTTATTTGACAGAGAAAGATCACAAGTAGACGGAGGGCAGGCAGAGAGAGAGAGAGAGAGAGAGAGAGAAGCAGACTCCCTGCTAAGCAAAGAGCCTGATGCAGGATTTGATCCCAGGACCCTGAGATTATGACCTGAGCTGAAGGCAGTGGCTTAATCCACTGAGATACCTAGGTGCCCCTACGCTATTTTTTAAATTCCTGTTCCAATAATACTTGGATTGCCATATAAAGTTAACCACATCATCTTTTTTAGGTAAGTAATTGTACTTTTTATGTGCATAGTTATTTTGGTCCATGAGTTCAGCTCCTCTTAGGTTCATCAAATCTCTGTAAAGTCTGGGTATGCTAAGATTTTCTAAGCAACAATAAAATACATTGAAACCTGGTAGCTTAATTGTAATAATGTTTTCTTTCTCAATCATTCACAATAGCATTACATTCTGAGTAGCTTCTTTTTTTTTGCAGCTATAGTGTTTGGAAAAACTTGAATTGTGATATCACTGTGATAATGTGAATTAGTCAGGGTTTTTCAGAGAATCGGGAAGAGAAAAAAAAAATGAAGATATTCTCCAGGGCCAACTCTAGAAGTGACTATTAAAACATCTGTCCAAATTCAATTGAACAAAACTCAGAAATGCCATCTCCAGTGAAATACAAAGAAGATTATATATAGTTCTGGGCACACACATCTCATTTGACCCAATGATGTACATCAATGAAAGACTGAAGGCCAATCACCACTCCATGGCAGAATTTAAAAATAAATTTACTAATGAGGCCAAGAATTCAGAATCACAAATACTTCAGATCTAATAATAACTGCCTTCACTTGATGTTATTCTATAAGATAAATCCTACGATCAAGTTTTAATTTTAAATTCTTAAATCCTTATGAAGAAGCATCATTTGGAGGGAGCAGTTTTCATAATTTAGCATCCATCAGCCTTTTTTTAAGATTTTATTTATTTATTGGACAGAGAGTGAGAGAGAGAGAGATTACAAGTAAGCAGAAAGGCAGGCAAGCAGGGAGGGAAGCAGGCTTCCTTTTGAGCAGAGCCCGATGTGGGGCTGGATCCCAGGACCCAGAGACCATGACATGAGATGAAGGCAGAGTCTTAACCTACCACCCAGGTGATGAGAGAGCCCCTCAGGTGCCCCTCATCCATCAGCCTTAATTGCTTGGAGGAAAATGTGTGGATGAATAATGCCTTAGGGAGCTAATCTCTCTAAAGAATTTTCAAGTCTTTACCCCTTCAAGGATTTTGCACAGTTCTGATAGCCTCTAGACATCCAGCTGATTTCTACAGTGACAGGCCTGTTAAAAACTATCCTCAAACCAGGAATAGAGCTTGAAACATACCAGTCAAGAACAACTTTGAGTCTTTTAAGTAATTTATCATCATTTCTTTGTTTTTGGTTCATATCCGAAATAGTTCTACATTACACTTGCATAATTTCTCCAGAGCTGCTTTGAAGGAGGCATTCAGTTCCAGCTAGTTCCGTATTTTTGCAAGAACTATAATTCTATATAAAAAAAGAACATATTTTAGAGCGCCTGGGTGGCTCAGTGGGTTAAAATCTCTGCCTTCGGCTCAGGTTATGATACCAGGTACCTGGGATTGAGTCCCACAGTGGGCTCTCTTCTCAGCAGGGAGCCTGCTTCCATTCCTCTCTCTCTGCCTGCCTCTCTGCCTTCCTGTGATCTCTGTCAAGGAAATAAATAAAATTTTTAAAAAAACATATTTTATACCAGTTATTCATGTTTATTAACTAAGATATCACATTACAAATAATACAAACAGTTGCTCTTTATTAATACCTTCAACCAAGATCAAAAAAAATATGTCATATTATCTCAAAAAATTTTATATTATCTGATAGGTCAGATATATATAAAATTACATTTAAAGTTTTAAAATATCAGCAATATTTTCATTTAAATGCAAACTTCAAAGAAAATCTACTTTTCCAAACGTGACTTTTTATCCTATTTTTTTAAATTTTGTCAACAATGGATAAAATGTTTAGCGAGACTATAAATGTTAGATCGAAAAAATGATTAATAGATGTAGGTTCAAAATATTATGTTCCATTAAAAATGATTTAGACTTTGATGAACATCTGTTTGGTAATATGTTGTATCCAGATACAGTAAATTAATGACATATATAAAATTATAGGGAAATGACACCTTCTGTTCCATTATGAGTAGAGCTTTTAAAATGCTATTTGTCACATCTTGTCATCTTCTTATTATGTAGCATTTAAAAAATGTATACTCTTTACTTTGAATTCTTTTAGACATCTAAAATATGACATTCTATGGATTGTGTATGGATTCATTTATTGCCAGTTTGAACAAATACACATGCTTTGATTCAAAGGTAATAAATTCCTCTTATTTGGAAAAATGATGTTTATTTTTGTTCTCTCACCCTTAGCAGGTGGTTTCATTTTAGCACACTTCAGAGTTATAATTTCATGCCTATTAAAAACATTTATTATGATCTATATAGATGAATGAAACTTTTATTTTATTAAATTCTTTGCCAAAAAATCTGTTATTTTTAAAAATGTTTTTCCTTTGAAGGGTTATTTTAGAGCATTCAGAGAGGATTTACGAGTGTGGTATTATGCAATTTTTAAGTAGGTATGAAATGGTTATTTATATGATTGTTTCTTTAAGGCTTATGTATATTGTCCATTATATGCTATAAAATATTTTGAAAGTGGGGCGCCTGGGTGGCTCATAGGGTTAAAGCCTCTGCCTTCGGCTCAGGTCATGATCCCAGGGTCCTGGGATCGAGCCCCGCATCGGGCTCTCTCCTTGTTGGGGAGCCTGCTTCCTCCTCTCTCTCTCTCTGCCTGCCTCTCTGCCTACTTGTGATCTCTCTCTGTAGAATAAATAAAATCTTAAAAAAAAAATTTTGAAAGTAAATTTAAAATATGTTTTACATAGTTTATTTTTTGGAAAAAATATTGAAATGACTTATGAAATTCAGTATACTCTCAACATTAATTTTTTCTGAAATTTACCAATAGTCTACTGAACCTATTATATGGCAGATATTACTTCAGACTACACTGGTAAATGAAATACATGGCTTTGTAGAACTTTTCTTTTAAAGGGTGAGACAATTAAAAGCTATAAACCTTGATAAAAGTTGCATAGTGTATTCAAAAATGATGATTACAATGGGGAAAATAAAAATTAGATCAGGGTGAGAAAAATCAAGGTTGCTAGGCAGGGGATGGGGAGTAAAGAATTTTAATAGGAAGATCAGGGTAGTTACAAAGAAGCTGACAACTGAACAAACGTATGGAAAGGTGATGAATTTGCCCAGAACTATCAGCAATAAGATCACTCCAGGCAAAGGAATTGGCTATCTTGAAGGCCATAAGGTTGGATCATGCCTGGCATATCTGAGGAATAGCAAGGAGGCCACTGTGAGGGACTGAAGAGTAGCAGGGAAAGAGGTCACAGAGGTCACATGAGTGGCTAGATCATGTAAAAGATTAGAAGTCATTGTAAAACTCTGGCTTTTATATTTGGAAATTTACTGTGTGATAGAATTTCTGCTAATAACTAAGAGTTCAAATGTCCATAAAATTTCAAGGATTCTTTTTCCTGTAAGACAGAATAAAGAAAAAGAGTTCGTATTTCGCATGGTGTAACAAATGCTCGGAGATCCAAGTGTAGGAAGCTATGGGAGCACAGAAGAAGGCACTAAACCACACCAATATATTTGATGACTGTGACTATATATAAAATAGTATTTTCTAGATTTTTTTATAGTCATGGAATCACACAGTATATACTATTCATTGCCGGGTTTTCTTTTCTCAGCATCATTACTTTGAGAATCTCCAATTGTAAATAGTTCATTTTGATGTTGAATAGTAATCTTTTTAATGAATAGATCATAATTTGTCTTTGCTCTATTGATGGACATTGATGAACATTTCCACTGTTTTCAATTCTTAAAATAAAGCTGCTACGAAATTCATATACAAACCCTTGTACGAACATAGCGTTTGTTTCTCTTGATTAAATGCCTAGAACTAAAATGGCTATTTGTGTAACTGCAACATATTTTGCATTTAAAAAATTTTCAAACTATTTTCCAAAGTGATGGTATTATGATATATGCCAACAACAGTTTAGATTTTTTGTTGCTTCTCAATCTAGCTCAGACGAAGTACAATTAGCCTTTATAATTTTAGCCATTTTAATAGATATGTAAGCATGTCTCATTATGATTTTAATTTGTATTTCTTTAATGTCTAAATGTTGAGAAATTTGTCATGTGCTTATAAGCCATCCATATCCTTTTGGTGACATATCTCCTTCACTTCCTGGGTCTTTATGCAAATAACATGTCATAAATGAGATATAACCACGCAACACAAAATAAAATTAACTTTCATCCCAGCATTCTCCAATGGCTTTTACCTTTCTTGTATTTCTTTGTAACACTTATCAGCATAAACCATCAATGATTATTCTATTACTGGTTTATTTCCTTATTGGAGACAGAGAGAAAGAGAATTGGGAGGGGGCGCAGAGGAAGAAGAAAACACCCCACTGCCTAGACAGCCTGCTGGGGAGTTACATCCCAGGACCCTGAGATCATGAACCAAGCCAAAGGCAGTCACTCGATGGACTGAGCCACCGAGGTGCCCCTCTATTATTGGTTTATTTCACTATTATATTTCAAAAGAATGCAAGCTCTTTGTGGTCAGGTATTTTATATGTTTTATTAATTGAAGTATTCTCAGAAAGGTAGCTGGCAGATTGTAAGGGATCATTAAACTGTATTTTGTTGTTATTATTTGGCTCCTTTACGGGCTTTACCTCTTACGCTAGAAGTCTATCCTTCAGATGTAAGCAATAAGAATAGAGCCCTGCTGCCTGTTCAAATGAGTAAAAAGCCTGTATTAAGTGGATATTTTAAAAGCTAAATGAATGGCTTAATAGTTGTATATAGGGGGAAAGGGAACATATTTTCCACGGTTTAGAAGTGGAGTTCTTTTATAGAGTTCTTGTACAAGCCTACACTATTGAACAATAACGGGCAGTTGTACATTACAATTATACAAAAACGTTGGTAATTTATATCCTTTTTTTGTAATTCATGACTGGATCATTTAATTCCTTAGGAGCATTATAGCATTTCAACTTTTCATGTTCAATAAACTTATTGGGGTTGCTACCTTTTTATTCAAAAGGAGAAACAGTCATGATTTCATCTAAAGAAAGTGTTATTGATTGTGTTGTTTTCTAGGAATGAGTCGCACATGCTAGTTTAAAAGTTTTGTTAAATTCCCAAGTGTGTCACCGATAAAAGCCTTTTGTAGATTAGTAACTTGCTCAAAACAGAAAAGTTATGTAACACTCAATTGTTATACTATCTTTGTTTCCATCTTTCATTGTAATAACACTCATCTTAACTCTATTTAAGACAAGTCATCGCCAGATGGCTTTCTGGCATTGAGTGCATGATATGAAATCTAGTATAACTAAAAGTTTTTGGTTTTAGTAGCCTATAAATCAATTTAGAAAAATATATGTATTTGAATATAAGGTAAAGTTTTAAATTATTTGGCAATAGTAAACTAAACTTTTTTTTGTAAATTTTTATTTTCTAAAATTTCATTGAGCTCTTTCGCAATAAGAAACAAGTTACAAAAAATTAAGGTTTATTTATCCCAATTCAAAATTATTAGGAATATAATCATAGAGGTTGAAGTATTTAAAATATGGAACCCCAAATATTTTATTAGGTAAATTCTTGAATGCTGAGCATTCACTGTTAAAATATACTACTACTATTGATAGACTGGTAGAAGCCTAAAATCAAATATTTATTAAATATTTATATCCATATCTTTTCATGGCGTGGTAATTCATTTCTCTAGCATTAAATAAGATTCCATTGTTTGCATGTACTACACTTTATTTGACCTTTAACCTATGGAAGGATATCTTGGTTGCTTCCAAGCTTTTGTCAGTAATGAATAAAACTACTATAGACATCTTTGTGGGTATAGATTTCATCTTCTTTGGATAAATACCAAGAACTGCTACTGCTGAATCATCTGGCAAGAATATGTTTAGTTTTGTAAGAAACTGCCAAGTTGCTTTCTATTCCTTATTCTCAATAGACATGGAAGAACATTCCTGTTGCTCCACATCCTCACCAACATTTCGTGTTCTGTTGTCAGTGTTCTGGATTCTGGGTATGTACTCGTGTCTCTATTTTTGTTTTAATTTGCATTTTCCTGATGACATATGATGTGAAGCATCTTTTTATATGCTTATTTGCCATCTGTAATATTTTCTTTTGTGAGGTATCTGCTAAGGTCTTTGGCTCATTTTTAATTAGGTTCTTCCCCCATTGTTGAGTTTTAAGGGGTCTTTGTGTCTTTATGATTAACAGTCCTTTGCCAGATGTGTATTTTGCAAATTTTTCTCATAGTCTGTGCTTTGCCTTTTCATTCTCTTGGCATTGTTTCACAGAGTAGACATTTTTAAATTCAGTGCTTGTGCTTTTGTAGCTAAAGTTATTTCCAAAACCAAGGTCATTTAAATTTTCTTCTATATTACCTTCTACATGTTTCATGTTTAGGTTTATAATCCAATCTGAGTTAATTTTTGTGAATAGTGTATGATATCTGCCTGGATTTTTTTATTTTATTATTTTATTTTATTTTTATTTTATATATTTACATTTAGCTTCACCATTACTCCAGAACCATTTGTTTAAAAGGTTGTATTTTGCTCTCTTGTATTGCTTTGCTTTTATATTAAATAATAAATATAATTGATAATATATATTCAGTTCCTTTAATCTAGTCTTTCTGAGGTATTACAATATCTTGCATACAATTATCATTATGGTAAACTTTTTTAAAAAGATTTTATTTATTTATTTGACAGAGAGAGATCAGAAATTGGCAGAGACACAGACAGAGAGAGAGATGAGGAGAAGCAGGCTCCCTGCTGAGCAGAGAGCCCAATATGGGACTCGATTCCAGGCCCCTGGGATCATGACCTGACCCAAAGGTATAGGCTTAACCCACTGAGCCACACAGGTGCCCCGTCGTTATGGTAAACTTTGAAGTCAGTCCTCAGTCTTTGTTCTCCTTCAACACTATGTTGACTATTGTGAGTCTTTGCCTCTCCATATAAACTTTAAAATAAGTTTGTTAATATTAAGCAAAATGAGACCTCAAGGATCTGAGAGAATGTCTAAGAAGTACTTGATACATCCCTTGGGTATGGTTTATTGAAGTGTCCACCTGTCTGAAAGCTGGGGAATCTAGATAAGGGAGGGAAAATTAGTTATGATAAAACATATCAACAAACCTCAATAAATTTTGTAAATTAATTGTCATGGCTCATATACAATATGACCAACAGAGGGACTATCAAAAGGAAAGCATCAGTTATGTTTATTGTGAAATTTTTTAATCAAAATAAAGCAATGAGAGGGGAAGACACAATGAGAAAATTACCATTTTTTAATCGGTAAACTTCTTACCAAATAGAATAGATTTTATATTCTAAGTAGTATATTGAAAAGTATAATATTGGGGTGCCTGGGTGGCTCAGTGGTTTGGGCTGCTGCCTTTGGCTTGGGTCATGATCTCAGGGTCCTAGGATCGAGCCCTGAATCGGGCTCCCTGATCCGCAGGAAGCCTGCTTCCCTCTCTCTCTCTCTCTCTCTCTCTCTCTGCCTGCCTTTCTGCCTACTTGTGATCTCTGTCTGTCAAATAAATAAATTAATATTTTTAAAAAAAGGTAAAGAAAAGTAAAACATTAAAAAATAAAATTTTATTTTAAAATAATTATGTAATTTTTTAAAAAGGTTAAAAATAGCAGAACCATTCTTCTTATAACTGGAAAATACATTGTATATATATATCTATCAAAAATACTTGTTGGGCGCCTGGGTGGCTCAGTGGGTTAAAGCCTCTGCCTTCGGCTCAGGTCATGATCCCAGAATCCTTGGATCAAGTCCCACATCGGGCTCTCACCTCAACAGGGAGCCTGCTTCCCCCCTCTCACTCTGCCTGACCCTGCCTACTTGTGATCTCTGTCAAAGAAATAAATAAAATCTTTTATAAAAAAATTAAAAAAAATAACTTTCATGTCTGGAATCAGGAGCATATGGAAAAAAATAATATCTGAGGACAATACTTCTGCCATGTTTTGTGCCTTGTTAATATTTTTAAACAGTCAGGCAACTTTTAGCTTTATTGAAATACCTGCTAAGATACCAGCAGTGCCTTTTGGAGCCCTATGACTATAAAAAGTAATTGCAAATATTCAAAATGTTTACTATGGTGTCACTATATAGGGCCACCACCAAGTATGTTTCACAAGTAAGCATATCTGTTACTCTTCCATAAGGCAAAAGGGCATGTTTTCAGGAGTTCCATCTGCTGTACCAGGAGGTGAATCAAGTAATGATTTTTGTCTATAAAATAATTCACTTTTCAATCTAACATTCCTCATTCCACATTATAATAATAAAAACTAGGAGGAGACTAAAACAAACAAACAACTACAACTATAACAACCAGCTTTTCCTTCAGTGGGAGGGTAAATAGAACCTTATGATTAGCCTGAAATTTATTTTTAAATATTTTTAAGATAAGCATTTTTGTTAGAAAACCATATATTTTATATAGCTAAGATAATAACAGGCACAGTTTTATTAACTTCTAAAAAGTCTACTTATTTTTATTTATTTATTAACTCATCTCTTTATGAAGTAGAAAATGATCACACCTATTGTATCTACCCAAGTTTGTATGCTTTGGTTATTTTATGTTTGCTATTTCCTTGCTTAGTTTTTACAATAGTTGATACATAATAGTATCTTTAAGTGCATCTACGGTTTCACAGAATTTGTTTGAACTTCATAAAAATGTACCATACTTTTTGCACTGTCCTTGTTTTACTTCTCTATTAACTTTCCAAGATTTATTGACGTTAGAGGGTGTAGCTATCATTTATTTTTATTCCTCCATAATGCTATGTTTACAAATTTGTATTTATCTGTACTTTTAAAAATATCTTAATTATACACCATTTCTCATCTCGCGTAACACTCACCTTACTTCTACACTTATCAGATATTATGTAACTGAAAACCACAACTCAGCAACAAGATAGCTCCATTTTTCAAAATTAAATGGCTTACCAGAATTCTTTAATTCTATCCTTTATTTGTATTAGATGACCCTTTATTCTGGTATTTGGCATTGTTCATATGGAGGAAAGCTTATAAGTTGATATTCCATCAATAGAAGGATTTATTATGATTGATTAATTATTTTCATTTAGAATGCATAGAATATGGTTGATTTAATATTTCTTTCTTACTCTCTGCCTGGAACATAGCCACTAAAAAATTAAGTTAATTACCCAGACTTTAAACTGCATATTTATAGGATAACATACAGAACTCTTCTCAGATTGGAACACCTGGGTGGCTCAGTCAGTTAAACGCCTCAGCCTTTAGCTCAGGTCATGATCTTAGGGTCCTGGGACTCAGTTCTGCAACAGATTCCCTGCTTAGCCGGGAGTTTGCTTCTCCCTCACCCTGCTGCTCCCCCTGCTTGTGGTCTCTATCACTCTCTCTCTTACAAAAAAATAAAATTAAAAAAATAAATTCTTCTCAGATAGCTAATATAGAATATTGTCTTTGTATTCATCAAAGGGAAAGTGCCATATAATAATGAAATTCAGACTACTTCAAATTCATTTTTTTAACCAGTAAGAAAGTATTGGAAACAAGCCAAAAATGTTTTTAATGAATTAAAGAAGTAGATTGATTTTCAATATCTTAATGTTTCTAAAATTAATTCCAAGGTTTTTATACTAGATATCAGTGTAAATATTCATTATACAAGGATATTCTAAAAATAAACCTGAGAAAACTACTTAACATATATGATGACCAAAACAAGTTTGACAAAAGTCAGTTTGGGAAAAACTTACAACACCTACCACCTGAAACTCTTGTTCTATAATTTAATTATTTTAATTTACAAAAATACAAAAATAATATATCAGAGTAAGTATAATGATAGCTTTGAAGGTATGCTCTGGTTGTGCACTGTTTACTATTTAAAGGGGAATCAAATATGTGATGCTTATGGTGTGACTGTATTAAAATTCAACAAGTTCAGAAGCATACGAGAAATAGAATAAAGACAAAAGATGACCCTTACTTATCCTAAAGATAGACAATGGTATATATGTGCTAGTTGGGGAGAGAATCCAGTCCGTAGATGGAGGATGTGGTAGTGGAAAAAAAAAGACACAACGTTTTGGTTGAACGTTTAGCACTATATTTTACAAAGTGAAATTGTGTGTTAATAGCCTTGAATAAAATCCAAAAACTATTTTCAATTCATTGAAGATTATTTAGGAAAAACTTGAAAAATACAACTTGATAAGGATTCCAATAAAAGATTCATAAGCAATACAAGTTTCAGAATTTTTAGTATATTTTCCCTAAAAAGCCATTTGATTTAAATTAAAGAGAATTCTATTTACCTGCCACTTAAATAAGAGGAAATTATTTGGTTTTGTAATAAGTTAATAAAATAAATTAACATATCTTGAGAAAACAGATATGCACACTAAGTTAAAAATAATAGTGCTTAAGCTGTTCAGCAAACATTTCTAAAATTCCTTGCCATCAGCTAGCTCTGGAGTTCTGCTAGGTGAGTAAGGCCATGTATGTTACTGCTCAGAGTACTGATGCAAAGCAATTGTCCCCTTCGCATCCATTTAGTGCCGTTTATATGTCATGCTATGTTGTTTAGAGATACATAGATGGCCCTACATGAAGGCCTTTTTTTGTGTGTATATGGGTGACTGTGATTTAACTTTCAAATCAGATGGCTCCTGATTTACAATGATTCAACTTATGAAATATATGGCAATGATGTGAAAGTGAAAGTGATTCAGTGAATCTGAACTTTGAACTTTGAATTTGGGTCTTTATAAAAAGGGCCAGTGACATGTGGTATGGTGCTGTCTTGTGATGTTGAGCAGGGGCAGTGAGCCACAGCTCTCAGTCAGCTAGAAGATTACAGGGGTGAACACTTGATATTCTTACAACCATTCTATATATAAACATTCTTCTTTTTTTTAGTGTAATATTTAATAAATTGCATGTGATACTTGATACTTTGTTATAAAATAGGTTTTGCTTAAGATGATTTTGCCCAAATGCAGGCAAATGTAAGTGTTCTGAGTATGTTTAAATAAGCTTAAGTAAGCTATGATATTTGATAGTTTAGGGGTATTAAATGCATTTTCAATTTTTTATGGGTGTCTCTGTACATAGCCCCCTTGTAAGCTGAGGAACATCTCTATATGTATATGTAGCCTTGGTATGGCTTACATATTATTGGCATGAAACATCTAGAACAGTACGTGTGCCATATAATTGTCTACAACATCAAACAAGTTTCTTGAAAACTTGTGCCAAAGGGGTTATGTCTTTAAGGATTCTTATTTCAGAAGGGTTCTCTCTCTCAAACGTAAGATTTTTCAGAAGGTAAGTGAAAATCTGACCAAACTAAACATTTTTCCATTTTCCCTAGTGAGCAAAGATAGCTAAAATCTATCTGCCATTTTCAACACTGTACTCAACGACTGTAATTCTAATTTAAGAACAGATTATTTATATCAAAACCACATGTTGGCCTAATCTTACACAATATTCATAAATCTCACTCAGAGCCTTGGACACTTTTATTTGTTGAGTCTATATGGTACTACGGACATTCATCTTTTTTGACCTCATAGCTTCATGTAAGTCTATACTTTTGAAAATACATGCATCATAGTTCCATTGTAAAATGTATGGGTTATAAAATGGGCTATGCTATCAAAATGGTAATAAGAACATACAAATGACCTGATGTAATGAACTGGACCAGATTGCCAGATATCACATTTCATACCAGAAAGATTCAGTGGTAAGTTTTAATATGGCCAGCTACACTTCGACTGAATTATAACTCATTTAACTTCTTTCTTTGTGTACAGTATTATACATTAGTCAGTATTAGAGTAAATAAGTACTTTGGACAGATGTAAATATGCTGTAATAAAAATGTTTTTCTTCTTTCTTTTAGTCCTTTTCACTTGTGAGACTAGCCACAAATACCATGCCTCCCCCAAAATAATTTGCAATCCAAATTTATCTCTAAATGAATTTATTGCACAGAAAAAAAAAATATATATATACACTTACAGTAGACATGTTCAAGAATAGTTACACAACAGCAGGGCCCTAAAGGTAAGCAGTATAGTTGTTTGTTTTGTTTTCTTTTTTCTTTAAAAAGAAAGAGGTTATGTGAAATATTGGAATTTTATTTCGAGGCCTAGTATTTCAAGACAGTTAACTACACTTACGGTGTCAACAGCCTCTTGTTGGCAGTATGATTTTATTGGCTCCATGGAATAACAGCAAGAATTTACTATTGCTTCTTTCTTTATGACACACACAGAAAAAAAAATTGACACATTTGCTCAAGACCAACCAGAATCATTTTAACCTATCAAAATGGATGGGAGGCCTTCACTGCCAAAGTCACTGCTGGGTTTTCACAATTCCTTGCAGACAATCTGCTACTCCCATTATGATAAAGGAGAGAAGAGTCATAATCAGGGAAGAAAGCTAGATTAATACTTGGAATTATCATTGAATTATTTAGCCTGCTATAGGATTATTATTATTACTGTCATTTGATAATTTTCTCTCATTTTATTAAACACAACTGTGAGTAATTACCCTACCTAATATTTCTCTGTATTGGCTGACTAGCTAGCAAACATTCATGAAAATATCCATTAGCCACACATATAAAATCCTGCATTATGATGCTGTTGAATCAGAACATACCACTACCTGATCCTGTAGCTCTTTGAGGATTTGCAAATCAATTAATTCTATGTTTATTGGATTTTCCCCCTACAATTAGAAAATTTATAATAGAGGCCATGAACATTATTAGTTTTACCATTTTAAACCAGCAATCACACTTTGATTTTTACAACAAAAGCAGAAATATAAACACACACATTTGGATCAGTTTTCTGTTAGTCTGTCTGGACTTCAAAATCCTATTCGTCAAGACAATGCACACCAAAGTTCTGGAGTAAACAAGAAATTAGATGGTACCTGAACACTTGGTTTAATATTCTCCAAAGGACTATGCAACTTATTTCTTACATTATGACATTGTTTTACAAAGATCCACACTTTTATAATGTTAGTATTTTTAATAATCAATAAAGTCAATTAATCATGATTAAAAATCAAACTTAAAAATTTCTACTTTTTGCTTTTGCCCCTTCCATTTAGAACTTATTTATAGCCTGATAATTCAAAGGTCCCTATGTTTATGAAAATCTGGACAGAAATAGCTCTAAGATCCCATTCAGAACTTGATATTAATCTAAGTCTTTTGGCTCCATTTATCCTGAGAGCAAAGACTAGGACAAAGGATTTGAATACTGTTAGTTTATCTGGGAGATTATCCAAGGAAGAAAAGAATGGGAAAGTGATACAGTGATACTTGTCAAAGAGGTACATTGTTGATATAATTGTTGTGGATAGAAAATGAAGGCTTGCTTTTACTGAAAGGTCCTGAGAAACTTCTTTAAGCTGTCCTCATGAAGAGCTGAAAACTGACAATTTTATCTGTGGTTCTTATTTCCACTTCACTGAGAGCTGTCCTCAGAGGACATTAACTCTCCTACAATTTTGGGTTGTGTTGAACACATTCTAAAATGAGAGATAGAGCATGAGATGCTATCAGTGTTAAGTAACTGCAATTTCACATGGAACTATCCACCACAGGTTTGGCTATAATCAGGTGTTGGGCCTTGATATCAGCGGGATTTTGGGCAGTATCATTTTAGGTAAATCATTACATATGAAATTTCCAAAAACTTCAACTGATGAAACTTTGATTATTAATCTATAAATATAACAATAAATCCACAGTATTCAAATTATTTTCATAGAAATACACAGACAGAGCATCAATTGGTTAATATTTAAATGTTACAAAATACTGAACTGAAAGAATTTGGTCATATAACAACGTTTAACAAGTAGAACGTAGGTTTAGGTTAGAACTCAGGATGCATTTGAGACTCAGTTAAGAAATTGAATGGAGGGACGCCTGGGTGGCTCAGAGGGTTAAGCCACTGTCTTCGGCTTAGGTCATGATCCCAGGGTCCTGGGACCGAGCCCCAAATCAGGCTCTCTGCTCAGCAGGGAGCCTGCTTCCTCCTCTCTCTCTCTGCCTTCCTCTCTGTTTGCTTGTCATCTCTCTCTGTCAAATAAATAAATAAAATCTTTAAAAAAAAGAAATTGAATGGATGTCTGACTATCTTATAGGTTTGCTAAAATTCAGTGACTTTGTGTTCACGTGTGGCTATGCAGGAATTTTTAACTTTCTCTAAGAAGTTATTAGATTTGATTATATAATGGCAGTAAAGGATGGGGAAAAGCAAAGTACAAACCCCATAAAGACAAAGACACTGAGTATGAGAAAAGAGTAATAGATAAGAAGAATCAATGCGTTTGAGGAAAGTGGGAATTGAAATACACAATGATTGTTGACTTTTTTAGATGGAGAAAACAAAACTAGCTTGCAAGAAGGAAATAACAGAAGACATGTTGTGATGTGAGGCAGAATCCTGGAAAAGGCAGTAACGTGGAATAAAGGAGTAGGGAGAACATATCAGGGAATTTGGATAGGAAGGAGTTAGGAGGTAATTGCTTGATAACTTTTATATGGCCCACTTAAATGCACAGATTTCTCTTCTTTAATTTATATGGAGAACAGGGTGTCCTTTCTCTTCCCTTTCAGAGCACCAGAGGTGTACTCTTTCAGACTGAAAACCTGAAAAGCTCAGGACTCAGTTGCTTAAGCACAGCTGAGAGAACATATTTCAATTAAGATTTACATATTGCTGTATGTAGTAGACTGTCAAAAGTGGTTTTTTGGCCATATTTTTTCATTTAACAAAAGACTACAGAGAGTGTTTTCTGGTGTTGGTTCAGAGTGTCCATCCCTCGGAACAGATTTTTCTCTCAATGTCCGGGGCAAGAAATCAATTGTTACATATGTATTCACTAAAAAAGCAGCTGGAAGATGCTGAGCACTGTGGCCCATGAGATCAAGGCACCAGAACACACTTGTGAGTGGTGTGCTCCCAAGGCTGGAGGAAAATTCTAGAATAAAGTGCTCATTAGAGAGCCATACCTTTTCTCCTGTTTCCTTACCTCTCTGCAGTACCCTCTTGTATCCACAGCATTGGAAATGCTTTTAGCAACACACCACACTGAATCACCACCAATTATGTGATTCTCTTGGTGGAAAACCAAACACTGTGTAAAACTGTGGTTTTCTAGTTCATGCTTCTGGATGGAAAATAATTCAGAATAAGCTGATAGGAGTAGCCAAGAGAGATTTAATCTTCTGTTTGGAAAAGGGCTTCTATATAAGTGAGTAGAGGAACCTTTAAGAATTATTCATGTTTAGGGGCACCTGGGTGGCTCAGCGGGTTAAGCTTCTGCCTTTAGCTCAGGTCATGATCTCAGGGTCCAGGGATCAAGCCCCACATCAGGTTCTCTGCTCAGCGGGGAACCTTTTTCCCCCTCCCTCTTTCTGCCTGTCTCTGCCTACTTGTGATCTCTGTCAAATAAATAAATAAAGATTTTTTAAAAAAAATACTTATTCATGTTTACATATATGCACCAGAATGCTATGTCCCTTGTCAAATAGACTTCAAATCAACAAAAATGATAATATTTTACTTAATAAGTTTTTTAATTCCTCTATTAACATTTTGGAATACATCATTTTAATGCACATCTGCAAATTTGTAATCACTTCATGTGAGACAAGGAATGCTTAACAAGGCAACCAGGGGCACCGGGGTGGCTCAGTGGGTTAAGCCTCTGCCTTTGGCTCAGGGTCCTGGGTTTCGGGTCAGCGTCAGGGTTACGTTTAGGGTTAGAGTTCGGGTCAGGCTCCCATTCAGTGTCAGGGATAGTGTTAGGGTCAGGGTCCGGGTCACTGTTAGGGTCAGGGTTAGGTTTATGGTCTTTATCTGGGTCAGGTTCAGGGTGAAGTCTAGGGCCAGTGTCAGGTTTACGGTCAGGTTCAGGTATTGGTTTAAAGTCCAGATTCGGGTAAGGGACAGGCTTATATAGTGGTCATTGTTAGGGTCATGGTTAGGTTTAGGGTCAGGGCCAGGGTCAGGTTTAGGGTCACGGTCTGGTATAGGCAAAGTTCAGGGCCCGGTTTAGGGTCAGCGTCTGGTATAGGCAAAGTTCAGGGTTAGTGTTATGATCATAGTCAGGTATAGGGTCAGGGTTATTGTTAAAGTTTAGGGTTAGTGTTAGGGTTAGTGTTAGGTTGACGGTTAGGGTTAGAACTTGTTAGGGTCACAGTTCGTGGTAGGGTTAGGGGTAGTGTTAGGATTAGGTTCAGCGATAGGTTTCGGGGGAGGGCCCGTGTTAGTGTAGGGTTAGGGTTACATTTAGGGTTAGAGTTACGGTCAGGCTCACAGTCAGGGTCAGATTTAGTGTTCAGGTCAGGGTCGAAGTCACTGTTAGGGTCAGGGTTAGGTTTATGGTCATGGTCTGGGTCAAGGTCAGGGTGAAGTTTAGCACCAGTGTCAGGTTTAGTGTCATGTTCAGGTATTGGTTTAAAGTCCACATTTGGGTCAGGGACACGGTTATGTAGTGGTCAGTGTTAGTGTCATGGTTAGGATTAGGGTCAGGGTCAGGGTCAGGTGAAAGTCATGGCCAGGGTCAGGTTTAGGGTCAGGCTTTGGTTTAGGGTCAATGTTCGGTTCAGTGTCACATTAGGTTTTGGCGGTAGGTTTTGTGATTGGGGTTAGGTTTGGAGTTAGAATTAGGGTTATGGTTAGGGTAGGGTTAGACAGCGTAAGGTCAGGGTTAGGGTTTGGTTTAGGGTAGGGGTTATTGTTAGGGTCAGGGTCAGCGTTAGGTTTAGGTTCAGGGTCCTTATTAGGGTCATGGTTAGAGTTACCATTAGGTTTAGGGTTAGGGTCAGGACCACAGTCACGGTCAGGGTTAGGGTTAGGGTGAGGGTTAGGTAAGCGTCAGGGTTAGGATTAGGGTCAGGGTCAGGGTCATGTTTAGGTATGAGTCATGGTTACGGTAATGTCAGAGTTAGGTTTAGGTTCAGGGTCCACATCAGGGTCAGTGTCAGGCTTAGGTTTAGGTTTAGGGTTCAGGTCAGCATCACAGCCAGTATCAGGGTCAGGGTCAGGGTTTGGGTTTGGGGCAGGCTCACAGTCAGTGTCAGGATCAGAGTTAGTGGTTACTGTTAGGGTTAGCCCCTCTTCTGGGTCATGGACCCATCCCTTCAGGGTCTCAGGATAAACCCTGGGCAGAAGGGTGTAGACCCTACACCTGATCCCACTTAACCAGCCTTAAACTGGGGTGTGAACATGACTTGCCCACCAGACATCTAACCCCTCATCAGCCTGATCCTGCTTGGGGCATCTCCACCCATGATGGCATGGCCAGGTCCTCTTTACACACAGACACACAGACACCCAGAGGCACACACACACACACACACAAACACACACACACACACACACACACACACACACACACACACACAGAAAGAGATATGCGGAGGAGACCTAGGGCTACACTGGTAGTTCATAAGGTGTGGGCCTCTCTGACTCTGAGCCCCCTGGTGTGACCTTTTGATTTTATTAGCCAAAGGGCCTGAGGCGTTGGGGAAACCTGATATGACCTGCCAGGGAGGGGACATGTCTGACGGGCCAGCTCTCTTCTCCCTGCATCCTCTTGGCTTCAGTACAGCAGAAGAACATGTTGCTTCCTTTAGGATGTGCCTAGAAATGAGCTGGGCAGGGGGGTTTTCTCTGTAATGGGGTGCCTGGATACGTGGGTTCCAATTCCGTTGGGCTCTGTCGTCTGGGAAGTGAGGTCACTTCCTTACCACTGCCTGGGGGCTCCTTACCAAACTTCCTGCTGCACCAGAGCTCCCTGAGCCGCCGGTCCCCAAGCTGCTCAGGGCTCACAATCCACTCAATGCAGTGCCCCTCCAATGACACCCATACAGCCTCCCACCTGCCCCTAGGAGGCCTGGGTGCAGCTGTTATCCCCGCTAGAGGGAACAGAGCTGGGATTAGACTACGTTAGTGTTAGGGTTAGGGTTAAGAAATAGTTAGGGTCAGGGTTAGGGTTAGGGTTAGGGTTAGGGTTAGGGTTAAGAAATACTTAGGGTCAGGGTTAGGGTTAGACGTCGTTGGCGTCAGGGTTAGCGAATGGCTTAGGGTATGGGGCAAGGTTCATGTCAGGGTCAGGGTTAGGTTTGGGACAGGTTTAGTGTCAGGGGTAGGGTCAGGGTCTTGGTTAGGTTCATGATTTTGGTAAGGTCAGCTTTTGTAGGTTCTGTTTTAAGAGTAGGTTCAAAATCAGGGTTAGCTTTAGGGTTATGATTCTGTTCAGGCTCACGGATTGGGTCAGAGATAGGTTTACAGTCAGGGTTAGGGTCAGTGTTAAGGTCAAGGCCAGGGTCAGGTTTAAGTTTAGGGTCTGATATAGGCAAAGTTCAGAGTTCGGGTTATGATTAGGGTCACCGAGAGGGTCAGGATTATTGTTAAGTGGGGTTAGGGTTAGGGTTAGAGGTAGGTTGAAGGTTAAGGTTAGACCGGGTTAGGGTCAGTGTCAGGGATAATGTTAGGGGTTAGTGCCCGACTAATGTTCCAAAAACACACATTTTCATGTGCTGCTTTTCAAAACTAGCTTCCTGGCTTCCTGTTGCCTGAAAAAATAGTCTCAAATGCTTTTGTCTGGCATTCAGGGCTCTCTAGGATGGGCACTCTGGCCAACACATCACTGCTCGTTTGTTCCACCACACACAAGTGGATCTCGGGCTAGTTATTCAGAGACCCACCTCCTCACCGACCCAGCAAAGGTCTCGTGCATCTATGAAACTCACGGCTCACTCAGTGATGTTCTCAAAGGCCATTAGTGGGTGACATGCCACTGCTAGAGTCAGGAGCCAGTGTGAAGTTGCCGCTGCCTAAGTGCATGGACTGAAAGCGGGAACGTTGATTCTCCAGGAGAAAACTGGGGCATTGTTATGAGAAGGCAGATGGCAAAACTACCCAGGTCCCCTATGACTGCTTTAACACACTCTGGACAAAATTGAAGGAGACAAGTGAACGTATTAACTCCCACTTAGGCTGTAGAAGGCAAATGCGACGGAGGGAAGGCGTTATCTTCTTCTGGAACAAACCACTTAGCTCCAGCTACTTTTATAAATAGATCAGACCCTGTCCAGGAGCCCACTTAGCTGGGTTCATTTGTATACAATGTCCATACCCTCAGGAATATTAACACTTTATCTCAGATTGCATTAATTTAAATAAAACTTAACAAAAATGGTGTGAAATGAACAAAAACACCATATTCTGTGATGAATCAAATGAAATACATTTTCAGTTGCTGTTTTCCCCATTTAAAGATAAAATTTCTGATAACTGTCATTATTTGTGAAAAGACACAAGACCAACAGTTTGTGTGCATGTGTGTTTTGGTTTTCGGTTTTTGGTTTTTTTCTTCCCCTTAAGGCTATAGCCATATTGTCACTAATAAAGATCTCAAATTTGCCTGGAAGCTTTCATGGCAAATTGTCAGTCTGAGGGAAGTCACCATCCAGCCAAATGGCTTTATACATCATCAGTGCCTTTCTTCCACACACATTCTCTTCCTGGTTTAGACATTAGTTACCCTGGTTCTACACTGACACAGTATTTGCATCTCTCTCCTGTCCATAACTCCTAAAAGTTGGGGACCTCTCACTTTGGTTTCCCCAGAGCATGACATTTTATTTGGTGCTTGGGGGGCAATGGGCAGTTCAAGAAGTATGTTAATACTATCACTCAATGTCTTGATCCATGCTATGCACCAACAGTGTAGTAAATATCGTTCATTTCTTGTAACAAAGGCAGTAGGAACTTCTCCCAAGGGACGGAATTCCAAGGACAGAATGAAGGCAGGAAGGGAGCTGGTCTATTTGGACCTACTTTGTGAGAGACACTGGTTTAGGTATTTATATGTATACATTATACCACTGAACTGTCACAATCCTGCAAATTCTTACATGCTTGGGTTTCTATGTAGCAAGTTTAGCAAGCCACCCAAATTCACAGTGACAGGCCCGTGAGTCAAATCCAGCATGCTTGACTCCATGATTGTCAAGTCCACTAGCCCCATATATCATGAATCTGAGATTCATGAGTGTGTAGGTGCTATCAGGAAATGTCAAAAATGCCCATTTCAGGGACACATGGATGGCTCAGTTGGTTAATTGTCTACCTCCAGATCAGGTCATAATCCCAGCATCCTGGGATCGAGTCCCCCATCAGGCTTCTTGCTTACCAGGAGCCTGCTTCCCACTCTGCCTGCCTCTCCCTCTGCTTGTGCTATCTCTCTGACAAATGAATAAATTAAATCTTTGGTAAAAATCTTGTTTAAAAGGCCCATTTTAAAGAATGTTTTAAAACATTGTTTGGACAGCAATAGAAGCGAAAGCAGAAAGACATAATGTAACGACAGATAGTTTATGTGGGAGCCCTTTGGGTACTCTGGTGGATGAATGTTTTTAAATTAGTTTTTCGTGGACATGGGGAGTTAGAGAGGAGAAGGAAGGTGGGAGAAATTGGAAGGGAAGCTGAACCAAGAGAGACTATGGACTCTGAAAAACAATCTGAGGGTTTTGAAGGGGCGGGGGTTTGGGAGGTTGGGGTACCAGGTGGTGGGTATTATAGAGGGCACTGCTTGCATGGAGCACTGGGTGTGGTGCAAAAAGAATGAATACGGTTATGCTGAAAATCAATAAAAAATAAATTTAAAAAATTAGTTTTTTGTAAATTGCAAAAAAAGAAAAGCACTCCCATTTATAGCATACACTTTATGGTTGACAAAGCACGTGCCAACAATAAAAATAATGATGGGTTACCGTTACAATTCATAGAAAAGGAGGTATAGGGAAATTGAATGAAAGGGAATAACAAAGTAGGTTCAGAAGTCCATCTTCCTTGTAAAAAAAATTAACCTGAAAGTGCGTTTCTGCCACCTCTCTCCTGTTTGATCTGATAAAGAATGACCACGATACAGGAATTATAGTTCGGGGTTTTGAAAAGCATAATAGCTTTATACCAACACTTGAGCTTTTATTTTTTTATTTACGTATTTATGGCTAACAAGATAGCTCGATTTGATATGCGGTTCGTGACAACCAACCTCAGAAGTAATTCCATCTTCATGAGAAGTCAGAAAGAACCACAAACCAAACCTCAAAATAGATTCAAAGAGAAAATAGTCTTAAAAAAATTTCCCTTCCTAAAGCCTCTCCGTTCGGCTCAGGTCATGATCCTAGGGTCCTGGGATTGAGCCCCATGTCTGGCTCTCTGCTCAGCGGGGAGCCTGCTTCCACTTCTCTCTGTGCCTGCTCTCTGCCTACTGGTGATCTATGTCTGTCAAATAAATAAATAAAATCTAAAAAAAAAATTTCCCTTCCTATCAGAAGCAGACCAAACCACTAACAAATTCCCCAGAAAGCTTCATCTAAAAGGTTGTACTTTCTTCAAACACCCAGCAGGACCTTCTTCTCTGGGCCTGGTATTTCTTCAATGGCCTATTCCAGAGAATAAGACACTAAATTACTGAGTGCCATGGGCCTCAGAACCATGAAAGAGATGATCAGAGGCACAAAGCAAGCCTCTGGTCACCAAGAGGGTATGTAAATGTTTGCTGCTTTTATGCATTTTTCAAAGCTGAGTTTTTAGCTGGGGGCTGTTCCTTTATGATAAATTGCTGATACCGTATAGTAAAAGCCATTAAATGATCTTCTACAAACCATTTCCTATCTTTGCATTCTCATGTGCCAAGATAGACACGGATTATTTAAATCCCTGAAGAGAGTGCTATTGCATTTAAATTGCCAGTAAACCTTCGTGCAATAGATTTATGGTTGATGATAGATTTAGTTAAGAGATAACTGTTTTAAATATTTATTCTCAGTAAAGGATTTCAACCCATGCTCATTTAAGTAAGTTGGTGCATAATCCCTTTTCTATGAAACCATAGTGCAAGGAATGCCGCGCTTCCCAGAGAACCCCAAGCTCTTTTTCTGGAATGGCCATATGCCTATGTACCAGGCGTCCTCTTTTCACTCGCTTTGTGGAGCACCTACCATGGAGGTCATGTAATAACCAATGACCAAAAAACAAACAAAAAACCCAAACATCCAGGTCGAAGTTATTCGCGCCTGCCATCATGCAAAGGCAGACCCTGCCTGAGGGATTCTCAGTTTTTCCGCCCCCCCTCCCCCACCCTCCCCTGGATCTTCCTCTCTCCACATTCACATGCCTTCTGGCCTCCCTTTCCTCTCCTCATTTTCACTTTTATTAAATGGTTTTTTTCTGCATGTTGTCCCGTAGAGCGATTTCATCAATGAACATACAGGAAACTGAGTCGGAGCCCACCTGTGAGACCCCACCTGTGGAGGCCTTTCATTAGCATGGTCTCTGGTTCTAGCCTCAGTTCAGAATACTGTGTGTACCTGAGGACCGAGTCCAGATGTTTCTTTCATCTCTGACTTGAATTTGAAATCCTAATGTCACTATGACCTGGGAAGCCGAGGTCCACAGCATCTTCACCTGAAATTCCACTAGAGCTCCCATTTACCTAGTGCCCAGCCTGAGTCTGTTTTCCACTACTGTCAGGGTTCTAGAAGTTCATGCACTGCCCACCACTGACAGTAGGGGCATCTCTCTGTCCAGATTTTCCCTTTACATAAGGAGGTCAGTTACAGGAGATTAGGACCCACTCTAACCACCTCACTGTAATGTGATTGCATCTGTAAGGACTCTAGTTCCAAATAAGTTCATGTTCTGTGGTACCAGAGATAAGGACAGCAGCAAGGTTTCTGGGGGAAATGCAGGTCAGCTCTTAACAGTCCACTCTAGGCTCCCCAAATTCGTGTCCTTCCCGTGTGCAAAATACTTTCACCCAATGCCCTCCAAAGCACTAATCATCCCAGAATCAACTCAAAATCTGAAATCTCATCTGTCCTCCTCCACTGAAAGACCCTGATCTCACCCAGACCATGGGACCTGAGGACTGCATCCAGAAGCCACAGTCTCCTGGTAAAGCTGCCCATCAGGTCCTGACATCACCCTCATTCGTCCCAGCAGCTGAGGGCCTACAGTTCCCAGAGACAGTTTCTCAGAGGAAGTTTGAAGACCACCTCAGAGGACGTTGTTTGGGAGTGGATGAAGCGGGAAGGGGGTCAGAGCCTCCTGCCATTCCCAGGGCACCCAGAACCCAGAGAGTGAGGCCTTGGGTGCTTTCTAGTGACAGATTCAAGGCAATTTTTCGACTTTGGGACTTCAGAGCTAACTTAGTTTTCATTTGTGATTATTATTTTTGTGGGGGGGCCATAGCTTTTCTTTTGACCTATGGCTGTTTTCACTCCCGGTTTTGAAGAAGCCCCTAAATCCTAACCCTGTTGAGGACTCCGAAAGCTCTCAGAGCAGCAGTACTGGAGGACAGTGTGGACACATGGTTTGGTTTCTCCTCTGGCCTGATTCTGCGGCAGCCCCGCTCTGTCCTCCTCAGACTTCAGAGCAATAGCTGAATAAGTGGAGAAAGGACCAGGGGGTCAGGAAGGTGGCCACTGAAGAGTGACTTCTCTGGAGGGTGGCTGAGCTAGCGAGTGAGCGTGTTAGTCCAGCTCTGCCTGCAGTCTGGATGGAGCTGAACAGGGGCCAGCGAAGGGGAGGAGGAGCAGAGAGCGGGGACAAAGGGACCAAAGAGGAGATTCAGACGAAGGGAAGTAATTGTGAGGAGAGAAGAAACTCTAGAAGACAGGCATGTAAGAAAGGAAAAGGGATGAATTGGGCATCAGGAAAGGGCACCACCAGGGATGGAGAGAGGGGAAGGGAAGAGGGAGGGAGGGAGGAAAGGGGAAAAGAAGAAGGGAGGAGTCAGCAGGCCAGGGCTCCCCCTGAATCTGAAGAAGAGGTGGCTGGTCCAGCTTGTCAAACAGGATGCTCACTCTTTGGTCCCAGTTTCTGCTCCCAGTGCTACTGGGCTTTGCAAGGAAGGCAGGCTGTCCCCTGGGACCCACTGGAGCCCACTGGAGCCCACTGGAGCCCACAGGAGGGTGCGAGAGGTAAGATGCCACCTGGTCCTGTCCTGAGCTGCTCCCAGCTGCTAGCCTCACCACATGGTGCAAGAGGTACCCCAGAACAAAGGACACAGGCCTGCATGTCTGCCGGTGGCCCTGGGCACTTAGCTCATCGCAGTGAACCACACAGCCTCCTCAACCCAGGCTTTCAAAGCCTGCTTCTTCGTTCCTGGCTTTCATGTCTGTATGAACATGAGCCAGATCTAACTCATCTCCGACAGACAATTCTGACTCACCCCGTGTCAGATTTTTATTAGTGGTTGTGATAGAGTAAGATAACAATGCTCCAACAAACCGACTATTTCCTTCCACATGACCTCAACAGTCTTATACATTTTCATAGCGAAAAAATCTTGTCTCCTTCCATTAAGCTCAAAATGTGGTCTAATAGTATACATGTGCCTTCGTTAGATGCGAATCGATACAGAGGTCCTTTTTTTTTTTTTAATTTTATAAGGTAAAGTCAGTGAACACATCTAACTTGACGAATACGTCTCTAAAATGTCAATCCAGGCAAAGCTTTTTCTGCCTACAGTTTGGAGGCTACGTGGTGACATTTTAAAAACGCTGTCAGTCCCTCAGTGAGGCTTTAGAAGCTAGCCAGGGCTTACTACGTGCCAGGCACTGTGTCAGGTGTTGGAGCTAAACGGATGGAGAGCTTGGAGGCAGGCTGGGGAGGGACATCCGTGACACAACCACAGCTAGAAACGGAGGCCAGTGCTAGAAAAGAGAGAGCAGGCTGCATGGAGAGTGTGTACCATGGGGCTTGTGAGCTCACGAATAAGTGGGAGTAACTGGAGTGGTGAGATGGGGGAGAGGAAGAGGGTCTTCCCATCAATGGGAATCACCTGTGCTTGGAGGCAGGCACCATGAGGGGTCTCCACAGGAAGAGGGAGGCAGCGTGGTTGAAGGGCAGAAAGACAGGGCAGAACAGGCATCAGTCAATTGGAAGGGTAAGAAGAGACGGATGGGAGGATTATGGATGCCTTTGGAGGACTGAGAATTTGTTAGAAGATCAGTGCAGTTTTCTATGGAGACAAATGCCAGGAACTGATAGGTCTTTGAAAGGTCACTCTGGCTGCCTTTTGGCAAAGGGGTTGGTAAAAGGCACGTGCAGGTGTGAACACACCAGGTGGGAGGTGAGTGCAGGAAATCAGGTGAGGGAGCATGGGAACTTGGTCCGGGGGTATATAAGGGAAAATAGCCTTTAATGAGTTCCACAAATTGGCACCAGCTGTAGCTTCATTACAGCCCTGGAAGGAGTAGGTGGGTGTGTCCTGGAGGTTACAGAAATTACATGAGAAATGGAAGTCTTTTTAGATCTTTTTTCCAACTAGAGGAACTCTCACCTTATTGATAGAATTCCAGAGTGGGAACGGATGGACATGAGGACATCTTTGAAATGTCTGAATATGTTCTTCGACATCTTTGCAAGTGACGAGGAGACCTTGACCTTAGGAGGCCTCGGCCTTCTTTTTAGCCAAGAAGATTTCACCTACAGATTTGGGTTCTCCCTTTTAAAGTCAAGAAGACAGTCCTTCCAAAGGACACCTCCTATCATTATACACTCTCATCATACCACACTTGCTGGGATCTCCAAGACCCTCTGTTCCAGGTTGTGAGTATCCACTTTGGCCACGCTGGTCTTGCCAAGAACACCACCACAGGAAATCTAGAGCCTGTAGTGCTATTAATAACATCATCTAAGACTGTCTTTGCTGCCCTCATGGCCTCTTCCCACCATGACTCACTGAAGCTTTTTACACGTTGTATCCATTAAGCTATAGTTCCCAAAGCTCATCTTCTCTAGTGCCATTAATTTTTAGGGGACCAGGCAAACCTTAAACTTGTCCCCCTTAATTAGATCCCTGTGCCCCCACAATCTCTTTGAATGCCTTTCACCATGATCCTTGAATGACCTCTGAGACCACTGCTGCACAGCTGGTACCTAACACTTCTTGGCACCTTGTCTGTTAGTTCTTGGAAGAGGAGGTGGCTATGGAGGTGAGTGGGCATGGGAGTGGGAGGATTTCTCCCTTCACTTCCTTTTTTGTTTTTTCAAATAATGGGTTTTGAGGGGGAGGGAAAGGTTAACCAATTTATTTTCCATCTCCCATTGATAAAATGTTTACCACTCCCCATTGAAAGAATTTAGATCTTTCTTTAGAATCTCCAGGAAAATCTCCCAAACCCAGCCCACCACCATGTGGATTCAGCCATCTTCTGATTCAACTCCAGATTGTATCCTCCTAACTGCTCAAGCCACAGATTAAGGGCGAAATGTTCAATGCCCAAGCAATTAAGTGGGGAACACGTTTATCTAAACAATTGCATGCAGCTCTGTATCTGCATACAGGGGGTCTCTCCCAAGCCTTTCCAACCTCAGCAAAACAAGAAAAAGGCCCAGCGACCTGGGGGTATATATCATTCATTCATTCCTGTGTTCAACACTCATGGCGGATCCCCACCGAGACAGTGGGAGAGCAAGGACAGGAGCAATCCCAGAGGCTGAAGTCTGAGGAGGATTTCAAATTCAAGTCAGAGATGAAAGAAACATCTGGACTCGGTCCTCAGGTACAGGCAGTATTCTGAACTGAGGCTAGAACCAGAGACCATTCTAATGAAAGGCCTCCACAGGTGGGCTCCGACTCAGTTTCCTGTATGTATATTCATTCATGAAATCGCTCTGCGGGTCAACATGCAGAACAAAACCATTTAATAAAAGTGACAATGAGGAGAGGAAAGGGAGGCCAGAAGGCATGTGAACCTGGAGAGAGGAAGAGCCAGGGGAGGAGAGGGGAGGGGGGGCGGAAAAACTGAGAATCCCTCCCTGTGCTCCTTGCTGCCAGGGAGGTCTGAGGGACTAGTTTCTACCTGGGATCCCAAGTCCAGTACAAAAGTGGCGGGGCCACAGCTCGGGATGAGGGAAGGGGGTCCTCGGCACACGCGCGTGGGGGTGCCAAACGAAGGGGGCTATTGCGCTCGCTGCGGGGGGCACCTCGCCTGGCTCCATCCCCGGCCCGACCCCGTGGGGACCCGGGTGTGGCGCGTCGTCCGGGGTGGTCCCGCTGCCCCGGTGGTCGCGGGAGGCTGGGTCCCGACACCCCCGCGAGCTCGCGGCCCGCGCTTTCTGCTCCAGGTGAGGGCGCAGCGCGGTGTCACTTTACCTGCTCGCAGAGGGTCGTCCTGAGAAGCCATGGGGCAGGGCGGGGCAGCGGGGCGTGGGAGAGGGACAGTGCGGCCTCAGGAGCTGGGCTGGAGCGCGGGAGTGCGGGTGTCCTGCAGTGCGGACTGGGCTGCAGCAGAGCACAGCGGAGCTGCGCGCCCCTCCTCCGCCAGCTCCTCCACCTCCTCTCAGACTCTCCGCTGCGTCCTCCGCGAGCTCACTCCCGGATTCTGCAATTAGCAAAGCCCCTTCTCCGGACCGCCCACGCCCTCGCCCACCTCCCCCTCCGTCACCGGGAAAGCCCGGGGGGCTTGCGAGGGTGGCCAGCGCCAGCGCTGAGCGGCCTCCTAGCCTGGCTCCCCGAGCGGGTGTCCACCTGCTGCCTGGCCGCAAAAACATCATCAGCCCTAAACCCCGGCTGCACTCTCGGGTCACTTCGCTGGCTTCCTGATTGTGCCCAAAGCCGGGAACCAGCTTCCCCAGCACAGGCCTGGGCTGAGATGCTTGCCCGCGATCTGTTTAAGCAGTCTCCTCCTCTCCAGGCAGGGTCCGCCATTGCATGATGGCACCCACGAATCACTTAGACCTGGATGTTTTGGTTTTTTGTTTCTTTTTTGGTTTTTGGTTATTCCATGACCTCCATGGTAGGTGATCCACAAAGGGAGTGAAAAGAGGACGCCTGATGCATACGCATATGGCCATTCTAGAAAAAGAGCTTGGGGTTCTCTGGGAAGCGCGGCATTGGTCCTTGCACTATGGTTTTGCTGCATCAAAAAGTTCCTTCTTTTTCAAATATAAATATATAAATATATTGATCAAGTCACTCGCATGTCTTAGGAGAATGTCATACCTTTAGTAGCAAACTTGAAATCTTGGACATTGGTTTTGATTTTTGTTTTGGTTTGATTTGGTTCGGTTTTTGTAATTTTAAAAATCCCTCCAGCCCTTGGCTGTGTCTGACCTGAGTGCTTTCTGCTGTTTCTGCAACAAAACTGTCAGGGCAGCGAAAACTCTCATTGTTCACAGTGGCGCCCCCTTCTGAACACTTTGTTAATAAAAAGCTTTTTTTTTTTTTTTTGGCTATTGTAAATGTGAAACAACAATGAGGTATTTCAAAGAGGTGAACCACAGATCAATTTCTCTAAGGGTGGGGTGAGGGTTACTCAAAAAGGAACTTGACAAGGCTTTTAAAGATACCGACAATCATTATAACATAACGTGACTGATTGTTACCGTGCTCTTAACCTGGCAAACACTTGTTGGCTTCCAAGAAAGACGAACATAGTTGAGATGGTGCTAGCGGCCTTCTAGCACAGGGTCTCATGAGGCAGGGATTCTAGCCACTGGCTGTGCAAGTATTGAGGCCTGTTAGTGATTCTATTTTTTCTTCTGCAGAATGGGTCTTTCTGCATTCCAGGTCCTTTCTACCCCAATAAATAATGCGGCGATTCTCTCAGTGAGTTGTACTTTTGGTTTAAACAGCCAACTGTCTCTTAGAAAGGACTTTTGTTTAAAGTCCTTTAAAAAAAAAGTCCTTTCAAAAAAAATTCTTTTTTTAATTTTTATTTTTTAATCCCATATGTTTACTCTGATCCTGGAACTTTGTCATTTTGACCTTATCTGCTGATTAAAATATTCTTCATCATCAGCACCTACTGCTCTCCTCTCCTGGTGGTCTCTCCGGAAGGGGTCTTCTCTAGCTCTTCTAGCAGAGGATGGGCACTTCCCCTCTACCCCTGTTGCCAGACCACCCTTACCTATCCTGCAGGGTCAGGTCGGCCTGGCCTTTTATCTGTTGTTCTCTTCTGAGTGGTTAGTTTTTCATAGATACCGTGCTTTGCTTTTGTCAGGATTTACCCTGGACTATCAAAACCCTTATCTTGTGCCAGTGAATCCTAAGAAACAGACCTGATGAGAGAACCAGGAACTCGAACAGATCATATTTATCCTGAATGTTCCGTCCAAAATGAAGAATACATTTCTGAGGAGCCTCAAGATGTCTTAGAAGGGAAGTTTCACCAACTCTGTCACGTAGGGGCATCCATTCTGATTCTGTGTCAATGTTCCTACTTTCCCAGCTAGTAATTCTCTTCCTCAGAAAGCCCACTCTCAACCGTTTCCTCTCTCAAAGGCAGTTGCTCTTCGAGTCTGCACATGGCACTTGGGGCCTGCTTGTCGTTGGCTACTGCCCTCTGTACCTTGGGTCTAACAGCTTCGGGGCATCAAGATGAAATCGTCTCTTGTTCTAAGACTTAATATAGTTTGGGGCACATGGTAAGCAATAATCACTTTTTTAGTTGATCCAAGTGTTCGACCTTTCTTAATTATTCTAGTACCACAGTTTACTTGTTCTAAGATTTGTCCTCCCCCCCCCCATTCTAATAACTCTTGCACTTGATGACATATCCTAGTTTAACTGACAGCATTTCTCTTTCTTAGTCGAACATAAACTATAGTGCATCTTACCCTTGATGAAAGCTAGGTTGCAATTAAATACTCTATGATGGTGACGATTCTGATATTTGAAATTTTCCGGTAGCTCCCTGTGCCCCCACAGTGTAGTACCTCACCTTCTCGGCATAGTATACAAACCAGCTCACCCCCAGTGTTAACCCCGGGGCTCAGCCTCCATCCCCAGGTGATGCTGCCAGATCAGCTGCCCGTTGTCCTGAACTTGCTGTAGATTCCCGAATGCACTGTGCTGCCTCCTGGCACTTTGAAAGTGACACACTCATCCCCATTCTTCGCTTTGCCCTTGTCTATCACCTCCCCTCAAAATCTGTTCCTAAGTGCCTTTTCCCAGCTCCAACCTACCCTTGGCAGTCTTTTATCTCCCTGTGGTAAAACCTGTCACACTGCACCATGGACATGCCCGTTGTCCCCCTGAGAAGAGAAAAGGGACAGTGAGGGCCCCCCAGCATTTGCAGCTCTAGTGCAGAGCCCCATGCCTGGCTTGCAGGAAATGCCAGATCATGAAGACAAACGGAGATCATCCTCTGGCTAAAACCAGCTCTTCTTTGCCTACCGCAGGATCTGGATCAATACAGAGCAGCCCGTTATTATTGCTGTTTTTCTAGGGATTTTTTACCCATATATTTCCCAGGTCTTGACTCTTTTTGTAGCACTTTAATTCAGGCTTCAACCACTTCCTAGTCAGATCAGGTGAAATCATTTTCCTTCCCATAGCCTCGGTGTATTTCACACCTAGTAAATCTTTTTTGAAAGAGCTTATTTACCCATTTGACAGATCAAAAGTAGGTAGAGAGGCAGGCAGAGAGAGGGGTGGGGGAGCAGGCTCCCCGCTGAGCAGAGAGCCCGATGTGGGGCTCCATCCCAGGACCCTGAAATCATGACCTGAGCCGAAGGCAGAGGCCTAAACCACTGAGCCCCCCAGGAGCCCCCATATCTCGTAATTTTTAATCAACGTGCAAAAAGTATTGTACATATTGATGAAGTTCAAACAAATTCTGTGAAACCGTAGATGGACTTAAAGATACTATTATGTATCAAATATTGTAAAAATTAAGCAAGGAAATAGCAAACATAAAATAACCAAAGCATACAAACTTGGGTAGATACAATAGGTGTGATCATGTTCTACTTCATAAAGAGATGAGTTAATAGATAAATAGAAGTAACTAGACTTTTTAGACGTTAATAAAACTTTGCCTGTTATTTCTTAGCTATATAAAATATATGGTTTTCTAACAAAAACGCTTATCTTAAAAATATTTAAAAATAAATTTCAGGCTACTCATAAGGTTCTATTTACTTTTCCACTGAAGGAAAAGCTGGTTGTTGTAGTTGTAGTTGTTTGTTTGTTTTAGTCTCCTCCTAGTTTTTATTATTATAATGTGGAATGAGGAATGTTAAATTGAAAAGTGAATTATTTTATAGACAAAATTCATTACTTGATTCACTTCCTGGTACAGCAGATGGAACTCCTGAAAACATGCCCTTTTGCCTTACAGAAGTGTAACAGTTATGCTTACTTCTGAAACATGCTTGGTGGTGGCCCTAAATAGTGACACCATACTAAACATTTTGAATATTTGCAATTACTTTTTATAGTCATAGGGCTCCAAAAGGCACTGCTAGTCTCTTAGTAGGTATTTCAATAAAGCTAAAAGTTGCCTGACTGTTTAAAAATATTAACAAGGCACAAAACATGGCAGAAGTATTGTCCTCAGATATTATTTTTTTCCATATGCTCCTGATTCCAGACATGACAAGTTATTTTTTAAAATTTTTTTATAAAAGATTTTATTTATTTCTTTGACAGAGATCACAAGTAGGCAGGGTCAGGCAGAGTGAGAGGGGGGAAGCAGGCTCCCTGCTGAGCTGAGAGCCCGATGTGGGACTCGATCCAAGGATTCTGGGATCATGACCTGAGCCGAAGGCAGAGGCTTTAACCCACTGAGCCACCCAGGTGCCCCCATGACAAGTTATTTTTTTTTAAAGATTTTATTTATTTATTTGACAGAGAGAGAGATTACAAGTAGGCAGATAGGCAGGCAAAGAGAGAGAGGAGGTAGCAGGCTCCCCGTTAAGCAGAGAGCCCAATGTGGGGCTCCATCCCTGGACCCTGAGATCATGACCTGAGCTGAAGGCAGCGGCTTAACCCACAAACCACCCAGGCACCCAACAAGTTATTTTTGATAGATATATATAGAATGTATTTTCCAGTTATAAGAAAAATGGTTCTGCTCTTTTTAACCTTTTTTAAAAATTACATAATTTTTTTAAATTTAAATTTTATTTTTTAATGTTTTACCTTTCTTTTCTTTTTTTTAAAAAGATTTTATTTATTTATTTGACAGACAGAGATCACAAGTAGGCAGAGAGACAGGCAGAGAGAGAGAGAGAGAGAGAAGCAGGCTTCCTGCGGAGCAGAGAGCCCGATGCAGGGCTCAATTCCAGGACCCTGAGATCATGACCCGAGCCGAAGGCAGCAGCCCAAACCACTGAGCCACCCAGGCTCCCCAATGTTTTACTTTTCAATATACTACTTAGAATATAAAACCTATTCCATTTTGTAAGAAGGTTACCATTTAAGAAATGGTAATTTTCTCATTGTGTCTTCCCCTCTCATTGCTTTATTTTGAATAAAACATTTCACAATAAACTTAACTGATGCTTTCCTTTTGATGGTCCCTCTGTTGGGCATATTGTATATGAGCCATGACAATTAGTTTTACAACATTTATTCATGTTTGTTGATATGTTTTATCATAACTAATTTTCCCTCCCTTATCTAGATTCCCCAGCTTTCAGACAGGTGGACACTTAATAAACCATACCCAAGGGATGTATCAAGTACTTCTTAGACATCTCTCAGATCCTTGAGGTCTCATTTTGCCTGGGGATTTGCAATAGGTTCTGCCAGAGGCACCACTGTGACAACTGATGTCCATGGTCTATCTCCTGCTAAGCTCAAGAGGTCACTGGTTTCCAAGTTTATCTATACAATTAATGCACTCCATCAAGTTCTTTTTTTTTTAATATTAACAAACTTATTTTAAAGTTTATATGGAGAGGCAAAGACTCACAGTAGTCAACATAGTGTTGAAGGAGAACAAAGCCTGAGGACTGACTTCAAAGTTTACCATAACGATGGGGCGCCTGGTTGGCTCAGTGGGTTAAGCTTCTGCCTTTGGCTCAGGTCATGATCCCAGGGGCCTGGGGTCGAGTCCCGTATTGGGCTCTCTGCTCAGCAGGGAGCCTGCTTCTCCTCATTTCTCTCTCTGTCTGTCTCTCTGCCTATTTGTGATCTCTCTCTCTGTCAAATAAATAAATAAACCTTTAAAAAAAGTATACCATAACGATAATTGTAAGCAAGATATTGTAATACCACAGAAAGACTAGATTAAAGGAACAGAATATATATTATCAATTATATTTTATATTTAATATAAAAGCAAAAGCAATACAAGAGAGCAAAATACAATCTTTCAAACAAATGGTTCTGGAGTAATGGTGAAGCTAAATGTAAAAATATAAAATAAAAATAAAATAAAATAATAAAATAAAATAAATCCAGGCAGATATCATACACTCTTCACAAAAATTAACTCAGATTAAATTATAAACCTAAACATGAAACATGTAGAAGTTAATATAGAAGAAAATTTAAATGACCTTGGTTTTGGAAATAACTTTAGCTACAAAAGCACAAGCACTGAATTTAAAAATGTCTACTCTGTGAAACAATGCCAAGAGAATGAAAAGGCAAAGCACAGACTGTGAGAAAAAATTTGCAAAATACACATCTGGCAAAGGACTGTTAATCAAAAAGACACAAAGACCCCTTAAAACTCAACAATCGTGGAAAAACCTGATTACAAATGAGCCAAAGACCTTAGCAGATACCTCACAAAAGAAAATATTACAGATGGCAAATAAGCATATAAAAAGATGCTTCACATCATATGTCATCAGGAAAATGCAAATTAAAACAAAAAAGAGACACCAGTACATACCCAGAATCCAGAACACTGACAACAGAACACGAAATGTTGGTGAGGATGTGGAGCAACAGGAATGTTCTTCCATGTCTATTGAGAATAAAGAATGGAAAACAACTTGGCAGTTTCTTACAAAACTAAACATATTCTTGCCAGATGATTCAGCAGTAGCAGTTCTTGGTATTTATACAAAGAAGATGAAACCTATACCCACAAAGATGTCTATAGTAGTGTTATTCATTACTGACAAAAGCTTGGAAGCAACCAAGATATCCTTTCATAGGTGAAAGTTCAAATAAAGTGTAGTACATGCAAACAATGGAATCTTATTTAATGCTAGAGAAATGAATTACCAAGCCATGAAAAGATATGGATATAAATATTTAATAAATATTTGATTTTAGGCTTCTACCAGTCTATCAATAGTAGTAGTATATTTTAACAGTGAATGCTCAGCATTCAAGAATTTACCTAATAAAATATTTGGGGTTCCATATTTTAAATACTTCAACCTCTATGATTATATTCCTAATAATTCTGAATTGGGGTAAATAAACCTTAATTTTTTGTAACTTGTTTCTTATTGCAAAAGAGCTCAATGAAATTTTAGAAAATAAAAATTTACCAAAAAAAAGTTTAGTTTACTATTGCCAAATAATTTAAAACTTTACCTTATATTCAAATACATATATTTTTCTAAATTGATTTATAGGCTTCTAAAACCAAAAACTTTTAGTTATACTAGATTTCATATCATGCAATCAATGCCAGAAAGCCATCTGGCGATGACTTGTCTTAAATAGAGTTAAGATGGGTGTTATTACAATGCAAGATGGAAACAAAGATAGTATAACAATTGAGTGTTACATAACTTTTCTGTTTTGAGCAAGTTACTAATCTACAAAAGGCTTTTATCGGTGACACACTTGGGAATTTAACAAAACTTTTAAACTAGCATGTGCGACTCATTCCTAGAAAACAACACAATCAATAACACTTTCTTTAGATGAAATCATGACTATTTCTCCATTTGAATAAAAAAGGGAGCAACCCCAATAAGTTTATTGAACATGAAAAGTTGAAATGCTATAATGCTCCTAAGGAATTAAATGGTCCAGTCATGAATTACCAAAAAAGGATATAAATTACCAAAGTGTTTGTATAATTGCAATGTACAACTGCCCATTATCGTTCCATAGTGTAGGCTTGTACAAGAACTCTATAAAAGAACTCCACTTCTAAACCGTGGAAAATATGTTCCCTTTCCCCCTATATACAACTATTAAGCCATTCATTTAGCTTTTAAAATATCCACTTAATACAGGCTTTTTACTCATTTGCACAAATACCCAGGAAGTGAAGGAGGGTGTTATACAAATATTAAAGGAAAAGATTGCTCTAGGCAGAGCAAGTAAGTATATAGACTTTGTGTGAACAGCTGGTCTGTTACTTTTGAGGAAAAACAAGGAGGCCAATCAGGAGTTCATAGTGGTGGAGAGAGGAAGAACGTATTGATGTATGACCCTCTAGTACATTGAAACGCCTTCAGTTTTTATTTAATATGAAAGGGGAAGATACCAAAAGACTTTCAACAGCAGAATAAAATCATCTGACTTGATTTTTAGGTTAAGTTGCTGTACCAAAATAAATTTGCAGGGAGAAAGGAGTGCAGTATGTGTGGAAGTGGGGTTATCAATCAAGTCAATAATTCAGGAACATATGATGGTGTTTTTAGCATACTGGGTGGTAATAGAAGTGGTGAGGTATGGTTTTTATTTTGTATCTATTTTGATGGTGAATATTCTGGTTAATAGGATGGGGTATGTGCAGGACAGACAATATCAACATTTATTTTACCTGCACAAACAGAAGGGTGGAGTCTTCATTCCCTGATATGGAGAGAATTCTGAGTTCAAATGTTCTTTCTGATTAAATGGCATAGTGATGATGAGGATTTAGTCAGTGAAAGAGAGCAGTAAGCATAGTGTTAAGCGGTAAGACATTATAATACATTTGAACATCAAAAAAAGATGTGTTGGATCACCCGTTTATGTGAGTAAATAAATAAATAAAGCTTCCTGGGGTTCTGATAGAGGTAAAGAAGACTACTATATGATCCAAAGGGGCACGTGCACCAAATGTTTATAGAAAGCAATATCCACAATAGCCAAACTATGGAAAGAACCTAGATGCCCATCAACAAATGAATGGTATATATTTCAAATTCAAGTCAGAGACGAAAGAAACATCTGGACTCGGTCCTCAGGTACAGGCAGTATTCTGAACTGAGGCTAGAACCAGAGACCATTCTAATGAAAGGCCTCCACAGGTGGGCTCCGACTCAGTTTCCTGTATGTATATTCATTCATGAAATCGCTCTGCGGGTCAACATGCAGAACAAAACCATTTAATAAAAGTGACAATGAGGAGAGGAAAGGGAGGCCAGAAGGCATGTGAATGTGGAGAGGAAGAGCCAGGGGAGGAGGGGGGAGGGGGGGCGGAAAAACTGAGAATCCCTCCCTGTGCTCCTTGCTGCCAGGGAGGTCTGAGGGACTAGTTTCTACCTGGGATCCCAAGTCCAGTACAAAAGTGGCGGGGCCACAGCTCGGGATGAGGGAAGGGGGTCCTCGGCACACGCGCGTGAAGGGGGCTATTGCGCTCGCTGCGGGGGGCACCTCGCCTGGCTCCATCCCCGGCCGACCCCGTGGGGACCCGGGTGTGGCGCGTCGTCCGGGGTGGTCCCGCTGCCCCGGTGGTCGCGGGAGGCTGGGTCCCGACACCCCCGCGAGCTCGCGGCCCGCGCTTTCTGCTCCAGGTGAGGGCGCAGCGCGGTGTCACTTTACCTGCTCGCAGAGGGTCGTCCTGAGAAGCCATGGGGCAGGGCGGGGCAGCGGGCCGTGGGAGCGGGACAGTGCGGCCTCAGGAGCTGGGCTGGAGCGCGGGAGTGCGGGTGTCCTGCAGTGCGGACTGGGCTGCAGCAGAGCACAGCGGAGCTGCGCGCCCCTCCTCCGCCAGCTCCTCCACCTCCTCTCAGACTCTCAGCTCCTTCCTCCACAAGCTCACTTCCGGATTCTGCAATTAGCAAAGCCCCTTCTCCGGACCGCCCACGCCCTCGCCCACCTCGCCCTCCGTCCTGAGGCGCGGGCCCGGGGCACGGGCACCGGGAAAGCCCGGGCGGCTTGCGAGGGTGGCCAGCGCCAGCGCTGAGCGGCCTCCTAGCCGGGCTCCCCGAGCGGGTGTCCACCTGCTGCCTGGCTGCAAAAAGATCATCAGCCCTAAACCCCGGCTGCACTCTCGGGTCAATTCGCTGGCTTCCTGATTGTGCCCAAAGCCGGGAACCAGCTTCCCCAGCACAGGCCTGGCTGAGATGCTTGCCCGCGATCTGTTTAAGCAGTCTCCTCCTCTCCAGGCAGGGTCCGCCATTGCATGATGGCACCCACGAATCACTTAGACCTGGATGTTTTGGTTTTTTGTTTCTCTTTTGGTTATTGGTTATTCCATGACCTCCATGGTAGGTGATCCACAAAGGGAGTGAAAAGAGGACGCCTGAGGCATACGCATATGGCCATTCTAGAAAAAGAGCTTGGGGTTCTCTGGGAAGCGCGGCATTGGTCCTTGCACTATGGTTTTGCTGCATCAAATAGTTCCTTCTTCTTCAAATATAAATATATAAATATATTGATCAAGTCACTCGCATGTCTTAGGAGAATGTCATACCTTTAGTAGCAAACTTGAAATCTTGGACATTGGTTTTGATTTTTGTTTTGGTTTGATTTGGTTCGGTTTTTGTAATTTTAAAAATCCCTCCAGCCCTTGGCTGTGTCTGACCTGAGTGCTTTCTGCTGTTTCTGCAACAAAACTGTCAGGGCAGCGAAAACTCTCATTGTTTACAGTGGCGCCCCTTTCTGAACACTTTGTTAATTAAAAGATTTTTTTTTTTCTTGGGGGTATTGTAAATGTGAAACAACAATGAGGTATTTCAAAGAGGTGAACCACAGGTAAATTTCTCTAAGTGTGGGTGAGGGTTACTCAAAAAGGAACTAGACAAGGCTTTTAAAGATACCGACAATCATTATAACATAACGTGACTGATTGTTACCGTGCTCTTAACCTGGCAAACACTTGTTGACTTCCAAGGAAAACGAACATAGTTGAGATGGTTCTAGCGGCCTTCTAGCACAGGGTCTCATGAGGCAGGGATTCTAGCCCCTGGCTGTGCAAGGCATGAGGCCTGTTAGTGATTCTATTTTTTCTTCTGCAGAATGGGTCTTTCTGCATTCCAGGTCCTTTCTACCCCAATAAATAATGCGGCGATTCTCTCAGTGAGTTGTACTTTTGGTTTAAACAGCCAACTGTCTCTTAAAAAGGACTTTTGTTTAAAGTCCTTTAAAAAAAAAGTCCTTTCAAAAAAAATTTTTTTTTAATTTTTATTTTTTAATCCCATATGTTTACTCTGATCCTGGAACTTTGTCATTTTGACCTTATCTGCTGATTAAAATATTCTTCATCATCAGCACCTACTGCTCTCCTCTCCTGGTGGTCTCTCCGGAAGGGGTCTTCTCTAGCTCTTCTAGCAGAGGATGGACACTTCCCCTCTACCCCTGTTGCCAGACCAACCTTACGTATCCTGCAGGGACAGGTCGGCCTGGCCTTTTATCTGTTGTTCTCTTCTGAGTGGTTAGTTTTTCATAGATACCGTGCTTTGCTTTTGTCAGGATTTACCCTGGACTATCAAAACCCTTATCTTGTGCCAGTGAATCCTAAGAAACAGACCTGATGAGAGAACCAGGAACTCGAACAGATCATATTTATCCTGAATGTTGCGTCCAAAATGAAGAATACATTTCTGAGGAGCCTCAAGATGTCTTAGAAGGGAAGTTTCACCAACTCTGTCACGAAGGGGCATCAATTCTGATTCTGTGTCAATTTTCCTACTTTCCCAGCTAGTAATTCTCTTCCTCAGAAAGCCCACTCTCAACCGTTTCCTCTCTCAAAGGCAGTTGCTCTTCGAGTCTGCACATGGCACTTGGGGCCTGCTTGTCGTTGGCTACTGCCCTCTGTACCTTGGGTCTAACAGCTTCGGGGCATCAAGATGAAATCGTCTCTTGTTCTAAGACTTAATATAGTTTGGGGCACATGGTAAGCAATAATCACTTTTTTAGTTGATCCAAGTGTTCACCTTTCTTAATTATTCTAGTACCACAGTTTACTTGTTCTAAGATTTGTCCCCCCCCATTCTAATATCTCTTAAGGTGGCACGCACCTTGCACTTGATGACATATCCTAGTTTAACTGACAGCATTTCTCTTTCTTAGTCGAACATAAACTATAGTGCATCTTACCCTTGATGAAAGCTAGGTTGCAATTAAATACTCTATTATGGTTACGATTCTGATATTTGAAATCCTCCGGTAGCTCCCTGTGCCCCCACAGTGTAGTACCTCACCTTCTCGGCATAGTATACAAACCAGCTCACCCCCAGTGTTAACCCCGGGGCTCAGCCTCCATCCCCAGGTGATGCTGCCAGATCAGCTGCCCGTTGTCCTGAACTTGCTGTAGATTCCCGAATGCACTGTGCTGCCTCCTGGCACTTTGAAAGTGACACACTCATCCCCATTCTTCGCTTTGCCCTTGTCTATCACCTCCCCTCAAAATCTGTTCCTAAGTGCCTTTTCCCAGCTCCAACCTACCCTTGGCAGTCTTTTATCTCCCTGTGGTAAAACCTGTCACACTGCACCATGGACATGCCCGTTGTCCCCCTGAGAAGAGAAAAGGGACAGTGAGGGCTTCCCAGCATTTGCAGCTCTAGTGCAGAGCCCCATGCCTGGCTTGCAGGAAATGCCAGATCATGAAGACAAACGGAGATCATTCTCTGGCTAAAACCAGCTCTTCTTTGCCTACCGCAGGATCTGGATCAATACTGAGCAGCCCGTTATTATTGCTGTTTTTCTAGGGATTTTTTACCCATATATTTCCCAGGTCTTGACTCTTTTTGTAGCACTTTAATTCAGGCTTCAACCACTTCTTAGTCAGATCAGGTGAAATCATTTTCCTTCCCATAGCCTCGGTGTATTTCACACCTAGTAAATCTTTTTTGAAAGATCTTATTTACCCATTTGACAGATCAAATGTAGGTAGAGAGGCAGGCAGAGAGAGGGGTGGGGGAGCAGGCTCCCCGCTGAGCAGAGAGCCCGATGTGGGGCTCCATCCTAGGACCCTGAAATCATGACCTGAGCCGAAGGCAGAGGACTAAACCACTGAGCCACCCAGGAGCCCCCATGCTGGTAATTTTTAATCAACGTGGATTTGCTGCATCAAATAGTTCCTTCTTCTTCAAATATAAATATATAAATATATTGATCAAGTCACTCGCATGTCTTAGGAGAATGTCATACCTTTAGTAACAAACTTGAAATCTTGGACATTGGTTTTGATTTTTGTTTTGGTTTGATTTGGTTTGGTTTTTGTAATTTTAAAAATCCCTCCAGCCTTTGGCTGTGTCTGACCTTAGTGCTTTCTGCTGTTTCTGCAACAAAACTGTCAGGGCAGCGAAAACTCTCATTGTTTACAGTGGCGCCCCTTTCTGAACACTTTGTTAATTAAAAGATTTTTTTTTTTCTTGGGGGTATTGTAAATGTGAAACAACAATGAGGTATTTCAAAGAGGTGAACCACAGGTAAATTTCTCTAAGTGTGGGTGAGGGTTACTCAAAAAGGAACTAGACAAGGCTTTTAAAGATACCGACAATCATTATAACATAACGTGACTGATTGTTACCGTGCTCTTAACCTGGCAAACACTTGTTGACTTCCAAGGAAAACGAACATAGTTGAGATGGTTCTAGCGGCCTTCTAGCACAGGGTCTCATGAGGCAGGGATTCTAGCCCCTGGCTGTGCAAGGCATGAGGCCTGTTAGTGATTCTATTTTTTCTTCTGCAGAATGGGTCTTTCTGCATTCCAGGTCCTTTCTACCCCAATAAATAATGCGGCGATTCTCTCAGTGAGTTGTACTTTTGGTTTAAACAGCCAACTGTCTCTTAAAAAGGACTTTTGTTTAAAGTCCTTTAAAAAAAAAGTCCTTTCAAAAAAATTTTTTTTTTAATTTTTATTTTTTAATCCCATATGTTTACTCTGATCCTGGAACTTTGTCATTTTGACCTTATCTGCTGATTAAAATATTCTTCATCATCAGCACCTACTGCTCTCCTCTCCTGGTGGTCTCTCCGGAAGGGGTCTTCTCTAGATCTTCTAGCAGAGGATGGGCACTTCCCCTCTACCCCTGTTGCCAGACCAACCTTACGTATCCTGCAGGGACAGGTCGGCCTGGCCTTTTATCTGTTGTTCTCTTCTGAGTGGTTAGTTTTTCATAGATACCGTGCTTTGCTTTTGTCAGGATTTACCCTGGACTATCAAAACCCTTATCTTGTGCCAGTGAATCCTAAGAAACAGACCTGATGAGAGAACCAGGAACTCGAACAGATCATATTTATCCTGAATGTTGCGTCCAAAATGAAGAATACATTTCTGAGGAGCCTCAAGATGTCTTAGAAGGGAAGTTTCACCAACTCTGTCACGAAGGGGCATCAATTCTGATTCTGTGTCAATTTTCCTACTTTCCCAGCTAGTAATTCTCTTCCTCAGAAAGCCCACTCTCAACCGTTTCCTCTCTCAAAGGTAGTTGCTCTTCGAGTCTCCACATGGCACTTGGGGCCTGCTTGTCGTTGGCTACTGCCCTCTGTACCTTGGGTCTAACAGCTTCGGGGCATCAAGATGAAATCGTCTCTTGTTCTAAGACTTAATATAGTTTGGGGCACATGGTAAGCAATAATCACTTTTTTAGTTGATCCAAGTGTTCACCTTTCTTAATTATTCTAGTACCACAGTTTACTTGTTCTAAGATTTGTCCCCCCCCATTCTAATATCTCTTAAGGTGGCACGCACCTTGCACTTGAGGACATATCCTAGTTTAACTGACAGCATTTCTCTTTCTTAGTCGAACATAAACTATAGTGCATCTTACCCTTGATGAAAGCTAGGATGCAATTAAATACTCTATTATGGTTATGATTCTGATATTTGAAATCCTCCGGTAGCTCCCTGTGCCCCCACAGTGTCGTGCCTCACCTCCTTGGAATAGTGTACAAACCATCTCATCCCCAGTGTTAACCCCGGGGCTCAGCCTCCATCCCCAGGTGATGCTGCCCGATCAGCTGTCCGTTGTCAATGAACTTGCTGTAGTTTCCCGAATGCACTGTGCTGCCTCCTGGCACTTTGCAACTTGACACACTCATCCTCATTTTTAGCTTTGCCCATGTCTATCCCCTCCCCTGAAAATCTGCTCCTAAGTGGCTTTTCCCAGCTCCAACCTACCCTTGGCAGTCTTTTATCTCCCTGTGGTAAAACCTGTCACACTGCACCATGGACATGCCCGTTGGCCCCCTGAGAAGACAAAAGGGACAGTGACGGCTCCCCAGCATTTGCAGCTCTAGAGCAGAGCCCCATGCCTGGATTGCAGGAAATGCCAGATCATGAAGACAAACGGAGATCATCCTCTAGCTAAAACCAGCTCTTCTTTGCCTACCGCAGGATCTGGATCAATAAAGAGCAGCCTGTTATTATTGCTGTTTTTCTAGGGATTTTTTCCCCATATATTTCCCTGGTCTTTACTCTTTTAGTAGCACTTTAATTCAGGCTTCAAGCACTTCCTAGTCTGATCAGGTGAAATCATTTTCCTTCCCATACCCTCGATGTATTTCACACATAGTACTTCCTTTTTTAAAGATCTTATTTACCCATTTGACAGATCACAAGTAGGTAGAGAGGCAGGCAGAGTGAGGGCGGGGGGAAGCAGGCTCCCCGCTGAGCAGAGAGCCCGATGTGGGGCTCCAGCCCAGGACCCTGAAATCATGACCTGAGCCGAAGACAGAGGCCTAAAACACTGTGCAACCCTGGAGCCCCATAACTCGTAATTTTTAATCAACGTGGATTTGCTGCATCAAATAGTTCCTTCTTCTTCATATATAAATATATAAATATATTGATCAAGTCACGTGCATGTCCTAGGAGAATGTCATACCTTTAGTAGCAAACTTGAAATCTTGGCCATTGGTTTTGATTTTTGTTTTGGTTTGATTTGGTTTTGTTTTTGTAATTTTAAAAATCCCTCCATCCCTTGGCTCTGTCTGACCTGAGTGCTTTCAGCTGTTTCTGCAACAAAATTGTCCTGGCAGCGAAAACTCTCATTGTTTTCAGTGGCGCCCCCTTCTGAACACTTTGTTAATAAAAAGTTTTGTTTTTTTTTTTGGCTATTGTAAATGTGGACAACAATTAAGAATTTCAAAGTGGTGAACCTCAGATAATTTTCTCTAAGTGTGGGGTGAGGGTTACTCAAAAAGGAACTTGACAAGTCTTTAAAAATATTGATAATCATTATAACATACCGTGACTTATTGTTACTGTGCTCTTAACTGGGCAAACACTTGTTGGCTTCCGAGAAAGACTAACATAGTTCTATATGGTTCTGGCGGCATTCTAGCACAGGGTATCATGAGGCAGGGATTCTAGCCACTGGCTGTACACATTACTGAAGTTCTTTGTTCCCTTTAAACATTATTTCTCTCTTGATATGCATTCTTGTTTTGTATTATATTGCATTATAAAGTTTTTTTTTTAACAGACTGCATTTTTTAGAGTAGTTTGGGGATCAAAGTAAAATTCCCTTTCCCCACATACACACAGCCTTCCCCATTATCAACATCCTGTACCACGGTGATAATTTTTCACGCTCACTGACCCTACACTGACACATCATTATCACACCAAAGTCCACAGTTTACATTAGAGTTCACTCTTGGTGGGGCACCAGGGTGGCTCAGTGGGTTAAGGCTTCTGCCTTCGGCTCAGGTCATAATCTCACGGTCCTGGGATCGAGCCCCAGACCAGACTCTCTGCTTGGCAGGGAGCCTGCTTTCCCCCAACCCCTGCTTTCCCCGCCTGCCTCTCTGCCTGCTTTAATGCCTGTCAAATAAATAAATAAAATCTTAAAAAAACCTTTTCTCATAGAGTTCACTCTTGGTATAGTATCTTATGCATTTTGACAACTGTGTAGTGATATATATCTAAAATATCATGCATATCATACAGAACATTTTCACTGGCCTAAAAATCCTCTGTGCTCTGCCTGTTCATCCTCCTCCTCTCCTAACTGCTACAAACCGCTGACCTTTATACCATTTGCATAGTTCTGCCTTTCCTAGAAGGTCATATAGTTGGAACCTTGCAACATGAAGCTTTTTCAAATTGACTTCTTTCACTTATTATGACGGATTTTAAGTTTGTTCCTTGTCTTTTCATTGCTTGATAGCCATTTCTCTTTATCGCTGAATCATATCCCATTGTTTCAATGGACCACAGTTTATCTATCCATTCTCCTCCTGAAGGACATCTTGGTTACTTCCAACTCTTGGCACTTATGGGTAAAGCTGTTATAAACACAGGTTTATATGCAGGATTCTGTGTACACAAAGTTGTCGCACTTTTGGGTGAGTACCAAGGAGCACGATTGCTGGATCATATGGTAAGAATATGTTTAGTTGTGTAAGAAACTGCCCAGCTGTCTTCCAAAGTGGTAGCACCATTTTGGTGTTCTCACCAGAATGAATGAGAGTTTCTCTTGTTCCTCATCGTCAAAAGCATTTTATGTTGTCAGTATTTTGGATTTTAGCCATTCTAATAAATGTGTAGTGATATATGATTGTCTTATTTATTTATTTTTTTTTAAAAAGATTTTATTTATTTATTTGACAGAGAGAGATCACAAGAAGACGGAGAGGCAGTCAGAGAGAGAGAGAAAGGGAAGTAGGCTCCTCCTGAGCAGAGAGCCCAACGTGGAACTCGATCCCAGGACCCTGAGATCATGACCTGATCCAAAGGCAGCGGCTTAACCCACTGAGCCATCCAGGCGCCCCTCATGTTCTTTTAATTTACAATTCCTTAATTAGACATGCTGTGGATCATCACAGCATCTGTTCATATCATTATTGCCATCTCAATATCTTCTTAAGTGACGTGTCTGTTCCAGTCCTTGCCAATTTTTCAATCTGGTCATTCATTTTCTTGTGTTTGAGTTAATAAATGAATAAATTATAATAATAAATAATAAATAAATAAATAAATAATGAATGAATGAATTTATTATATATATTATATATGTTATATATAATATATATTATATATATTATTATATATTAAATAATTTATTAAAAATAAATTTACTAATGAGGCCAAGAATTCAGAATCACAAATACTTCAGAACTAATAATAACTGCCATCACTTGTTGTTATTGTATAAGATAAATCCTACGATCAAGTTTCAATTTTAAATTCTTACATTTTTAATTCTTAAAACCTTATGAAGAAGCATCATTTGGAGGGAGCAGTTTTCATAATTTATCATCCATCAGCCTTTTTTTTAAGATTTTATTTATTTATTGGACACAGAGAGAGAGAAAGAGAGAGAGAGAGAGAGATTACAAGTAAGCAGAGAGGCAGGCAAGCAGGGAGGGAAGCAGGCTTCCTTTTGAGCAGAGCCCGATGTGGGGCTGGATCCCAGGACCCAGAGACCATGGCTTGAGATGAAGGCAGAGGCTTAACCCACAACCCACGTGATGAGAGAGCCCCTCAGGTGCCCCTCATCCATCAGCCTTAATTGTTTGGAGGAAAATGTGTGGATGAATAATGCCTTAGGGAGCTAATCTCTCTAAAGGATTTTCAATCTTTACCCCTTCAAGGTTTTTGCACAGTTCTGATAGCCTCTAAACATCCAGCTGATTTCTACAGTGACAAGCCTGTTAAAAACTGTCCTCAAACCGGGAATAGAGCTTGAAACATAGCAGTCAAGAACAACTTTGAGTCTTTTAAGGAATTTATCATCATTTCTTTGTTATGATTCCAGGTTCCTGGGATTGAGTCCCACAGTGGGCTCTCTGCTAAGCAGGGAGCCTGCTTCCATTCCTCTCTCTCTGCCTGAAACTCTGCCTTCCTGTGATCTCTGTCAAGTAAATAAATAAAATTTTAAAAAACCATATTTTATACCAGTTATTCATGTTTATTAACTAATATATCACAATACAAATAATACAAGCAGTTGCTCTTTATTAATACCTTCAACCAAGATAAAAAAATATGTCATATTTTCTCCAAAAATTTTATATCATCTGATAGGTCAGATATATATAAAATTACATTAAAAGTCTTAAAAATATCAGCAATATTTTCATTTACATGCAAATTTTTAAAAAAATCTACTTTTCGAACACGACTTTTTATGCTATATTTTTTTTAAATTTGTCAATATCTGATCAATTGTTTAGCAAGACTATAAATGTTAGATCGAAAAAAATGATTAATAGATGTAGGTTCAAATTATTATGTTCCATTAAAAATGATTTAGTCTTTGATGAACATCTGTTTGGTAATGTGTTGTATCCAAATATAGTAAATTAATGACATATATAAAATTATAGGGAAATGACACCTTCCGTTCCATTATGAGTAGAGCTTTTAAAATGCTATTTGTCACAACCTGTCATCTTCTCATTATGTAGCATTATGTAGCATTTAAAAAATGTATACTCTTCACTTTGAAGTCTTTTAGAAATCTAAAATATGACTTTCTATTGATTGTGTTTCCATATTCCTTTAATGCCACTTTGAAAAAATCCACATGCTTTGATTCAAAGGTAATAAATTCCTCTTATTTGGAAAAATGATGTTTATTTTTGTTCTCTCACCCTTAGCAGGTGGTTTCATTTTAGCACACTTCAGAGTTATAATTTCATGCTTATTAAAAACATTTATTATGATCTACATAGATGAATGAAACTTTTATTTTGTTAAATTATTTGCCAAAAAATCTGTTATTTTAAAAAATGTATTTCTTTTGAAGGGTTATTTTAGAGCATTCATAGAGGATCTAGGAGTGTGGTATTATGCAATTTTTAAGTAGGTTTGAAATGGTTATTCATATGATTGTTTCTTTGAGGCTTTTGCTTATTTTGGTTTTTTTTGTCTTCTTTTGTCTTATTTTGTTCATTATATGCTATAAAATATTTTGAAAGTAAATTTAAGGTATGTTTTACATAGTTTATTTTTTGAAAAAAAATATTGAAATGACTTATGAAATTCAGTATATTCTCAACATTATTTTATTCTGAAATTTTCCAATTGTCTACTGTCTATTATATGGCAGATATTACTTCAGACTACACTGGTAAATGAAATACTTGGCTTTGTAGAACGTTTATTTTAATGGGTGAGACAATTAAAAGCTATAAACCTGAATAAAAATTGCATAGTGCATTCAAAAATGATGAGTGCAATGGGGAAAAAGAAAAATTAGATCAGGGTGAGAAAAATCAAGGTTGCTAGGCAGGGGATGAGGAGGTAAGAATTTTAATAGGAAGATCAGGTTAGTTACAATGAAGCTGACAATTGAACAAACGTATGGAAAGGTGATGAATTTGCCCAGAACTATCAGCAATAAGGTCACTCCAGACAAAGGAATTGGCTATCTTGAAGGCCATTAGGTTGGATCGTGCCTGGCATATCTGAGGAATAGCAAGGAGGCCACTGTGAGGGACTGAAGAGTAGCAGGGAAAGAGGTCACAGAGGTTAAATGAGTGGCTAGATCATGTAAAAGCTTAGAAGTCATTGTAAAACTGTGGCTTTATATTTGAAAACTTCTGTGTGATAGAATTTCTACTAATAACTGAGAGTTCAAATGTCCATAAAATTTCAAGGATTCTTATTCTAGTAAGACAGAATAAAGAAAAAGAGTTCATATTTTCACATGGTGTAACAAATGCTTGGAGATCCAAGTGTAGGAAGCTATGGGAGCACAGAAGAAGGCACTAAAATCACACCAATATATTTGATGACTGTGACTTTATATAAATTTGTATTTTCTAGATTTTTTTTATAGGCATGGAATCACACAGTATATTCTATTCATTGCCTGGCTTTTCTTTTCTCAGCACCATTACTTTGAGAATCTCCAATTGTAAATAGTTCATTTTGATGTTGAATAGTAATCTCTTTAATGAATAGATCATAATTTGTCTTTGCTCTATTGATGGACATTGATGAACATTTCTACTGTTTTCAATTCTTAAAAATAAAGCTGCTATGAAATTCATATACAAGTCCTTGTACGAACATAGCGTTTGTTTCTCTTGGTTAAATGTGTAGAAGTAAAATGGCTATTGGTGTAACTGCAACGTATTTTGCATTTAAAAAATTTTTCAAACTATTTTCCAAAGTGGTGGTATCATGATATATGCCAACAACAGTTTAGATTTTTTGTTGCTTCTCAATCTAGCTCAGACGAAGTACAATTAGCCTTTATAATTTTAGCCATTCTAATAGATATGTAAGCATGTCTCATTATGATTTTAATTTGTATTTCTTTAATGTCTAAATGTTGAGAAATTTGTCATGTGCTTATAAGCCATCCATATCCTTTTGGTGACATGTCTCTTCAATAATTTTCTTCATATGAAAAATTGGATACCCTGTTTGGTTTTAAAGGTTTTTTATTTTTATTCATTTTTTATTCATCAGAGTTGATGTCCATTATCAGATATATAATTTGCAAATCCCTACTCCATCTTTACGGTTTCTCAATGGAGCTTTGATAGCTGTGTCTTTCAAGAAATAAGCTACTTCTTTCTTAGTACACGGAGGTATGACTGGAACATTATCAATGTTGACCTTTGCAAAGAAAATCATGGCTTAAGATATATGTAGTCTGCGGTTGTTGGGAGTGATCTGTAATATCAAGCATATCTAGTTAGTTGATAATTTTGTTCAAGTCTTACATATCTTACGAATTTGATGACCATTTGTCTATATAATCTCAAAATAAAAGTGTTGAAACTTTTTTCCATTTCTCTTCTAAGGTAGAAGTTATGATTTTTGTTCTTAGTTTTTCCCTATATATCCCCAAAACAGTTATTAAGTATTAAAAGTCAAGAATTATTATACTCCCTGATGAATTCATCCTTTTACTCTTCTGTAATTTTGCCTTATCTTTATGTCTGATAATTAAATTTGCTTTAAAATCACTTTTCATTATCTTGATATAACCACCAAAGTTATAGTGTGATTAGTGTTAATATAGCATATTTTTTCTTTTACTTTATAAAGCACTTCTATATTTAATCCTGAAAAAAAAAAAACAGCTTTTTAGCTCTGGAAGCATCTTTCTAAATTATCTTTCCTTTTTTTTTTAATGAATCAGTAGCAATTTTTGTTAAGGGACCTAAACTGAAAGTAGGTTTAGAACTTTATTTATTTATTTATTTAGTAAAAGGTTTTATTTTGTTTATTGACAGCGAGAGACAGAGAGAGAGAGAGGAAGCGCACAAGCGGGGTTAATTACGTGCAAAGGGAGAGGAAGAAGCAAGCTCCTTGGGGTGCAAGTAGTCCCATGCAGGGCAGGATCCCTGTACACAGAAATCATGACCTCAGCCAAAGGCAAACATCTGCTTAAACAACTGAGTCATCCAAGCACTCCTAGAAATTTTAAATAAAAAAGACCTTTTAAAAACATTTTGTTTCTTTCTTTTTTTTAATATTTTATTTATTAGACAGACAGAGAGACAGGAAGAGGAACTATAAGCAGGGCAGAGGGAAAAGGAGAAGCAGGTTTCCCACTGAGCAGAGAGCCTGATGTGGGGTTCCATCCCAGGACCCTGGGATCATGACCTGAAAAGAAGGGACACTTATGGGGGAAGCCACCCAGACACCTCATTTCTTTGTTTTTAATATATGGCAACTGATGCTTCCCAGCCATGAGGAGCATATTACCCATTGATTAAATCTTTGATAACAACCTATTTAAAGAGGGTGTAAATATATACTTACTCAGATTTATAACTTTGTGTTTTCTTCATAGTTTGGGGCTGGACCCCATGGTCACACACTGCTTCCAGTCTTTGCCTTCCCATCTGTTGATACCAGGCATTTGGTCAGCAAAGCAAATTAGTATCATAATTAATAAGCCCTTGGCACCATATCTCTGGAGCAGGGGCTGCTCTTAGCCAAGGACAGAGTAGTTGACATCCCCTCGCTAGTGCTATAGCCCCAAGGACTAGGTCCCTGCCACCAGAACTCAGTCTTACATGTTATGCTAAGCAGACAAAACCAAAACAGGAAATCTCCAACAGCTTTCACTGGCATGCCTCATCTCCCACTCCCTCGACGTCCAGGCAGTACCAGATGCCAGGGAGGGGTCTTGGTCCAACATATGGGAGGGAAGGAAGTAGCCACGAGCAAGTACATGCCTCTCTGTGCCTTTCTTTCATGAGATGGTTGTAAGGGAAAGGAAGAGGAAGGGTAAGAGAGGTGAACTTCAAGGGGTGAAGACCTCAGGTAGGCAGCTGATTCCTGCCAGTAGGAAAGTGACAAAGCAGAAGGCAGTGAGTCTTGCAGGGAGGGTGGGGTGTAAGGGTTACAGCTTATGACGGAATCTGGACAGGAGTAATAGGGATACTAGTCATTTGATTCCACCATTGGCAAGCTGGGCTGGGTGTCAGGGCAGATAGGCCTCCCTGGGCAACGGCACATGAGAGAAGGTGGAATTCTTCTCTGAGGAGCAGGTGGAGCTTTGGGTGTTGGGAAAGCATAGACAGTATTGTTCCAGGGCCAAGGACAGGTCCGGGTACTCCTGGTTGGACGTCAAGGCCACAGTATGATCCAGGACTTCTACCAGCAGCTTGAAGGTACCACATGCCAGCCACCCCTCATTATTGTGTAAAACTCTCTGGTGCACTCATTGGCTTATCCATCAAATGACTCCTTCAGCAGCTTGAAAACCACCTCCACAGGCACTCCAGGTTATGGGAGGCTTCCAGAGTGAAGATTTTGCACAGGATCACCCCAAAAGACCAGAAGTCACTCTGGTGGATGTAGATCTGGACAAACATGGCCTTAGGGATCATCCACTTCACAGGCAGTCCACTGTTGGTTGTCTTTTTATAGTAACTGATGTGGTGACATCTCTGGCAAGGCTGAAGTCTGAGATCTTCATCATGTTGTCCTTTGTCACCAGCACTTCCCTGGTGGCCAGGTCTTGGTGTATGCACTTCTTGGAGGCAAGGTACTCCATGCCTCTGGCTACCTGGTAGGCACAGGATACCAGGTCCTTGGAGGAGAGTTGCTCTGCTGCATTGTGGCTGATATTGTAACAGTCCTCCAGGTCAGGAGGCCTCTGGGCCTGCAGGTACTCCTGTATGTTGTCTTTGGAGGCATATTCTGTGAGAGTGTACGAAGGACCGTCCTGTGTGCAGGACCCAGCAGGTTGATGGTGTCCTTGTGCTGTCCAATCATCTTCATCATCTCCATTTCTGAGATTAGGTTTGACAGGTCTTTCTCTGTTGCATCTGACTTCAACATCTTCACAGACACTTTAGTCAAATGGTTGGATTTGTCTTTGTCCAGCCCAATGGCCTCCTCCAACACCACCTGCCAAAAGTAGGCCTGTCTTAGGGGTCTGCCTAAACTGCCTACAATCGGCCTGTCTCAAGGCAGTTATGAACTCTAGATTATCCTCAAAAACATTAAACCACAAGCTAAAAATACTCTTCACTAGATCTCTGTCGCATGTCTAATTTTCTTATCTTTCATCATTTATCTTTTTCCTGATTCTTATTTTCAGTATAGTTTATTTTGCTTCCAAGTGTTTTCCCTGGTTTCTGTATGCTGTTTCAGAGGGAAGAATTATCCTGTTAAAATTATATCTTGAGCATTCATTACATCTCTCAGTTAAAATGGGTTCTTTTATGGTATTGATTCATTTGAGTTTTCTCAAAATGGGAAGAATTTTCAAAATGGTGTTTTCCTGAGTGTTCAAAGTATGTCTTAGCCTCATCTTTACTCATTTTGAATTCACTTTTCAAATTCTTGTCCCTCTTTTATCTTTTTAAATTTAAATATTTTATTTTTACTCTTCTTTTATTTGAGTATAGTTGATATTCAGTGTTACATTGGTTTCAGGTTTTCAATATCTCCATACATTATTCTATGATCACTACAAATATAGCCACCATCTGTCACCATATAACACTATTATAATATCATTGACTATATTCTCTACACTGTCCCATATCTCTTTTTAAAATCTCTGATTTTTATGTTTTCTGTTATTCCAATGTTCGACCATCATTTTACTTGGATACTTTAATAAAATATGCCTGATTACACACTCTTTGCTGAAAACCATAGCATTGGATTAATAGTAGTCTTCTTCTTCTTCTTCTTTTTTAATTAACATATAATGTATTATTAGCCCCAGGGGTACAGGTCTGTGAATCGCCAGGTTTACACACTTCACAGCACTCACCAAGCACATACCCTCCCCAATGTTCATAACCCCACCACCCTCTCCCTACCCTCCCCACCGCCCTGGCAACTCTCCATTTGTTTTGTGAGATTAAGAGTCTCTTATGGTTTGTCTCCCTCTCGATCCCATCTTGTTTCATTTACTCTTTTCCTGTCCCCCAAACCCACCACATTGCACCTCCATTTCCTCATATCAGGGAAATCATATGATAGTCTCTTTTTCTGGTTGACTTATTTTGCTAAGCATAATACCCTCTAGTTCCATCCATGTCATCACAAATGGCAAGATTTCATTTCTTTTGATGGCTGCATAGTATTCCTATATATATATATATATATATATATATATATATAGGCATGATCCAACCTAATGGCCTTCAAGATAGCCAATTCCTTTGTCTGGAGTGACCTTATTGCTGATAGTTCTGGGCAAATTCATCACCTTTCCATACGTTTGTTCAATTGTCAGCTTCATTGTAACTAACCTGATCTTCCTATTAAAATTCTTACCTCCCCATCCCCTGCCTAGCAACCTTGATTTTCCTCACCCTGATCTAATTTTTCTTTTTCCCCATTGCACTCATCATTTTTGAATGCACTATGCAATTTTTATTGACTTGATTGATAACCCCACTTCCACACATACTGCACTCCTTTCTCCCTGCAAATTTATTTTGGTACAGCAACTTAACCTAAAAATCAAGTCAGATGATTTTATTCTGCTGTTGAAAGTCTTTTGGTATCTTCCCCTTTCATATTAAATAAAAACTGAAGGCGTTTCAATGTACTAGAGCGTCATACGTCAATACGTTCTTCCTCTCTCCACCACTATGAACTCCTGATTGGCCTCCTTGCTTTTCCTCAAAAGTAACAGACCAGCTGTTCACACAAAGTCTATATACTTACTTGCTCTGCCTAGAGCAATCTTTTCCTTTAATATTTGTATAACACCCTCCTTCACTTCCTGGGTCTTTGTGCAAATAACATCTCACAAATGAGATATAACCACCCAACACAAAATACATTTAACTTTCATCCCAGCATTCTCCAATGGCTTTTACCTTTCTTGTATTTCTTTGTAACACTTATCACCATAAACCATCAATGATTATTCTATTATTGGTTTATTTTCCTATTGGAGACAGAGAGAGAGAGAATTGGGAGGGGGCGCAGAGGAAGAAGAAAACACCCCACTGCCTAGAAAGCCTGCTGGGGAGTTACATCCCAGGACCCTGAGATCATGACCCAAGCCAAAGGCAGTCACTCAATGGACTGAGCCACCGAGGTGCCCCTTTATTATTGGTTTATTTTACTATTATATTTCAAAAGAATGCAAGCTCTTTGTGGTCAGGTATTTTATATGTTTTATTAATTGAAGTATTCTCAGAAAGGTAGCTGGCAGATTGTAAGGGCTCACTAAACTGTATTTTCTTGTTATTATTGGGCTCCTTTAAGGGCTTTACCTTTTACACTAGATGTCTATCCTTCAGATGTAAGCAATAAGAATAGAGCCCTGCTGCCTGTTCAAATGAGTAAAAAGCCTGTATTAAGTGGATATTTTAAAAGCTAAATGAATGGCTTAATAGTTGTATATAGGGGGAAAGGGAACATATTTTCCACGGTTTAGAAGTGGAGTTCTTTTATAGAGTTCTTGTACAAGCCTACACTATTGAACGATAATGGGCTGTTGTACATTCCAATTATACAAACACTTTGGTAATTTATATCCTTTTTTTGTAATTCATGACTGGATCATTTAATTCCTTAGGAGCATTATAGCATTTCAACTTTTCATGTTCAATAAACTTATTGGGGTTGCTCCCTTTTCTTTCAAATGGAAAAATAGTCATGATTTCATCTAAAGAAAGTGTTATTGATTGTGTTGTTTTCTAGGAATGAGTCGCACATGCTAGTTTAAAAGTTTTGTTAAATTCCCAAGTGTGTCACCGATAAAAGCCTTTTGTAGATTAGTAACTTGATCAAAACAGAAAAGTTATGTAACACTCAATTGTTATACTATCTTTGTTTCCATCTTGCATTGTAATAACACCCATCTTAACTCTATTTAAGACAAGTCATTGCCAGATGGCTTTCTGGCATTGATTGCATGATATGAAATCTAGTATAACTAAATTTTTTGGTTTTAGTAGCCTATAAATCAATTTAGAAAAATATATGTATTTGAATATAAGGTAAAGTTTTAAATTATTTGGCAATAGTAAACTAAACTTTTTTTTGGTAATTTTTTTTTTCTAAAAATTCATTGAGCTCTTTTGCAATAAGAAACAAGTTACAAAAAATTAAGGTTTATTTACCCCAATTCAAAATTATTAGGAATATAATCATAGAGGTTGAAGTATTTAAAATATTGAACCCCAAATATTTTATTAGGTAAATTCATGAATGCTGAGCATTCACTGTTAAAATATACTAATACTATTGATAGACTGGTAGAAGCCTAAAATCAAATATTTATTAAATATTTATATCCATATCTTTTCATGGCTTGGTAATTCATTTATCTAGCATTAAATAAGAGTCCATTGTTTGCATGTACTACACTTTATTTGAACTTTCACCTATGAAAGGATATCTTGGTTGCTTCCAAGCTTTTGTCAGTAATGAATAAAACTACTATAGACATCTTTGTGGGTATAGGTTTCATCTTCTTTGGATAAATACCAAGAACTGCTACTGCTGAATCATCTGGCAAGAATATGTTTAGTTTTGTAAGAAACTGCCAAGTTGCTTTCTATTCTTTATTCTCAATAGACATGGAAGAACATTCCTGTTGCTCCACATCCTCACCAACATTTCGTGTTCTGTTGTCAGTGTTCTGGATTCTGGGTATGTACTGGTGTCTCTTTTTTGTTTTAATTTGCATTTTCCTGATGACATATGATGTGAAGCATCTTTTTATATGCTTATTTGCCATCTGTAATATTTTCTTTGGTGAGGTATCTGCTAAGGTCTTTGGCTCATTTTTAATCAGGTTTTTCCACGATTGTTGAGTTTTAAGGGGTCTTTGTGTCTTTTTGATTAACAGTCCTTTGCCAGATGTGTATTTTGCAAATTTTTTCTCACAGTCTGTGCTTTGCCTTTTCATTCTCTTGGCATTGTTTCACAGAGTAGACATTTTTAAATTCAGTGCTTGTGCTTTTGTAGCTAAAGTTATTTCCAAAACCAAGGTCATTTAAATTTTTTTCTATATTACCTTCTACATGTTTCATGTTTAGGTTTCTAATCCAATCTGATTAATTTTTGTGAAGAGCATATGATATCTGCCTGGATTTATTTTATTTTATTATTTATTTTATTTTTATTTTATATTTTTACATTTAGCTTCACCATTACTCCAGAACCATTTGTTTGAAAGATTGTATTTTGCTCTCTTGTATTGCTTTTGCTTTTATATTAAATATAAAATATAATTAATAATATATATTCTGTTCCTTTAATCTAGTCTTTCTGTGGTATTACAATATCTTGCTTACAATTATCATTATTGTATACTTTTTTTAAGATTTCATTTATTTATTTGACAGAGAGAGAGATCACAAATAGGCAGAGAGACAGAGAGAGAGAGAAATGAGGAGAAGCAGGCTCCCTGCTGAGCAGAGAGCCCAATACGGGACTCGATCCCAGGCCCCTGGGATCATGACCTGAGCCAAAGGCAGAGGCTTAACCCACTGAGCCACCCAGGCGCCCCATCATTATGGTAAATTTTGAAGTCAGTTCTCAGTTTTTGTTCTCCTTCAACACTATGTTGACTATTGTGAGTCTTTGCCTCTCCATATAAACGTTAAAATAAGTTTGATAATATTACAAAAAAAAATAACTTGATGGAGTGCATTAATTGTATAGATAAACTTGGAAACCAGTGACCTCTTGAGCTTAGCAGGAGATAGACCATGGACATCAGTTGTCACAGTGGTGCCTCTGGCAGAACCTATTGCAAATCCCTAGGCAAAATGAGACCTCAAGGATCTGAGAGATGTCTAAGAAGTACTTGATACATCCCTTGGGTATGGTTTATTGAAGTGTCCACCTGTCTGAAAGCTGGGGAATCTAGATAAGGGAGGGAAAATTAGTTATGATAAATCATATCAACAAACATGAATAAATGTTGTAAAACTAATTGTCATGGCTCATATACAATATGACCAACAGAGAGACCATCAAAAGGAAAGCATCAGTTATGTTTATTGTGAAATGTTTTATTCAAAATAAAGCAATGAGAGGGGAAGACACAATGAGAAAATTACCATTTTTTAAATGGTAACCTTCTTACAAAATGGAATAGGGTTTATATTCTAAGTAGTATATTGAAAAGTAAAACATTGGGGCGCCTGGGTGGCTCAGTGGTTTGGGCTGCTGCCTTCGGCTCGGGTCATGATCTTAGGGTCCTGGGGTCGAGCCCTGCATCGGGCTCTCTGCTCCGCAGGAAGCCTGCTTCTCTCTCTCTCTCCCTCTTTCTCTCTCTCTCTCTGCCTGCCTCTCTGCCTACTTTTGATCTCTGTCTGTCAAATAAATAAATAAAATCTTTAAAAAAAAAGAAAAGAAAGGTAAAACATTAACAAATAAAATTTAAATTTAAAAAAATTATGTAATTTTTAAAAAAGGTTAAAAAGAGCAGAACCATTTTTCTTATAACTGGAAAATACATTCTATATATATCTATCAAAAATAACTTGTCGGGTTCCTGGGTGGCTTGTGGGTTAAGCCGCTGCCTTCAGCTCAGGTCATGATCTCAGTGTCCTGGGATGGAGCCCCACATTGGGCTCTCTGCTCAACGGGGAGCCTGCTACCTCCTCTCTCTCTTTGCCTGCCTCTCTGACTACTTGTAATCTCTCTCTGTCAAATAAATAAATAAAATCTTTTAAAAAAATAACTTGTCATGGGGGCACCTGGGTGGCTCAGTGCGTTAAAGCCTCTGCCTTTGGTTCAGGTCATGATCCCAGAATCCTTGGATCGAGTCTCACATCGGGCTCTCAGCTCAGCAAGAAGCCTGCTTCCCCCCTCTCACTATGCCTGACCCTGCCTACTTGTGATCTCTGTCAAAGAAATAAATAAAATCTTTTATAAATAAATTTAAAAAAATAACTCGTCATGTTTGGATCAGGAGCATATGGAAAAAAATAATATCTGAGGACAATACTTCTGCCATGTTTTGTGCCTTGTTAATATTTTTAAACAGTCAGGCAACTTTTAGCTTTATTGAAATACCTACTAAGAGACCAGCAGTGCCTTTTGGAGCCCTATGACTATAAAAATTAATTGCAAATATTTAAAATGTTTACTATGGTGTCACTATTTAGGGCCACCACCAAGCATGTTTCAGAAGTAAGCATAACTGTTACTCTTCTGTAAGGCAAAAGGGCATGTTTTCAGGAGTTCCATCTGCTGTACCAGGAGGTTAATCAAGTAATGAATTTTGTCTATAAAATAATTCACTTTTCAATCTAACATTCCTCATTCCACATTATAATAATAAAAACTAGGAGGAGACTAAAACAAACAAACAACTACAACTACAACAACCAGCTTTTCCTTCAGTGGAAAAGTAAATAGAACCTTATGAGTAGCCTGAAATTTATTTTTAAATAATTTTTAGTAGCGTTTTTGTTAGAAAACCATATATTTTATATAGCTAAGAAATAACAGGCAAAGTTTTATTAAGTTCTAAAAAGTCTAGTTACTTCTATTTAACTATTAACTCATCTCTTAATGAAGTAGAACATGATCACACCTATTGTATCTACCCAAGTTTGTATGCTTTGGTTATTTTATGTTTGCTATTTCCTTGCTTAATTTTTGCAATATTTGATACATAAAAGTATCTTTAAGTCCATCTACGGTTTCACAGAATTTGCTTGAACTTCATAAAAATGTACCATACTTTTTGCACTGTCCTTGTTTTACTTCTCTATTAACTTTCCAAGATTTATTGACGTTAGAGGGTATAGCTATCATTTATTTTTATTCCTCCATAATGCTATGTTTACAAATTTTTATTTATCTGTACTTTTAAAAATATCTTTATTATATACCATTTCTAATCTCGCGTAACACTCACCTTACTTCTACACTTTTCAGATATTATGTAACTGAAAACCACAACTCAGCAACACTATAGCACCATTTTTCAAAATTAAATGTCTTACCAGAATTCTTTAATTCTATCCTTTATTTGTATTAGATGACCCTTTATTCTGGTATTTGGCATTGTTCATATGGAGGAAAGCTTATAAGTTGATATTCCATCAATAGAAGGGTTTATTATGATTGATTAATGATTTTCATTTAGAATGCATAGAATATGGTTGATTTAATATTTCTTTCTTACTCTCTGAGTGGAACATAGTGCTATCTATGTAATAGCCACTAAAATATTAAGTTAATTACCTAGATTTTAAACTTCATATGAATAGGAATAACATACAGAACTCTTCTCAGATTGGGACACCTGGGTGGCTCAGTCAGTTAAACGCCTGTGCCTTTAGCTCAGGTCATGATCTTAGGGTCCTGGGACTCAGTTCTGCAACAGATTCCCTGCTTAGCCGGGAGTTTGCCTCTCCTTCACCCTGCTGCTCCCCCTGCTTGTGCTCTCTCTCACTCACAAATAAATAAAATTAAAAAAATAAATTCTTCTCAGATAGCTAATATAGAATATCATCTTTGTATTCATCAAAGGGAAAGTGCCATATAATAATGAAATTCAGACTACTTCAAATTCATTTTTTAACCAGTAAGAAAGTACTGGAAACAAGCCAAAAATGTCTTTAATGAATTAAAGAAGTAGATTGATTTTCAATATCTTAATGTTTCTAAAATAAATTGCAAGATTTTTATACTAGATATCAGTGTAAATATTCATTACACAAGGATATTCTAAAAATAAACCTGAGAAAACTACTTGACATATATGATGACAAAAACGAGTTTGACAAAAGTCAGTTTGGTTAAACTTACAACACCTACCACCTGAAACTCTTGTTCTATAATTTAATTATTTTAATTTACAAAAATACAAAAATAATATATCAGAGTAAGTATATTGATAGCTTTGAAGGTATGTTCTGGTTGTGCACTGTTTACTATTTAAAGGGAAATCAAATATGTGATACTTATGGTGTGACTATTAAAATTCAACAAGTTCAGAAGCATACAAAAAATAAAATAAAGACAAAAGATGACCCTTACTTATCCTAAAGATAGACAATGGTATATATGTGCTAGTTGGGGAGAGAATCCAGTCCGTAGATGGAGGATGTGGTAGTGGAAAAAAAAAGACACAACGTTTTGGTTGAACGTTTAGCACTATATTTAACAAAGTGAAATTGTGTGTTAATAGCCTTGAGTAAAATCCAAAAACTATTTTCAATTTGTTGAAGATTATTTAGGAAAAACTTGAAAAATACAACTTGATAAGGATTCCAATAAAAGATTCATAAGCAATACAAGTTTCAGAATTTTTAGTATATTTTTCCTAAAAAGCCATTTGATTTAAATTAAAAAGAATTCTATTTACCTGCCACTTAAATAAGAGGAAATAATTTGGTTTTGTAATAAGTCAATAAAATAAATTAACATATCTTGAGAAGACAGATATGCACACTAAGTTAAAAATAATAGTGCTTAAGCTGTTCAGCAAACATTTGTAAAATTCCTTGCCATCAGCTAGCTCTGGAGTTCTGCTAGGTGAGTAAGGCCATGTATGTTACTGCTCAGAGTACTGATGCAAAGCAATTGTCCCCTTCGCATCCATTTAGTTGATATGTCATGCTATGTTGTTTAGAGATACATAGATGGCCCTACATGAAGGCCTTTTTTTGTGTGTATATGGGTGACTGTGATTTAACTTTCAAATCAGATGGCTCCTGATTTACAATGATTCAACTTATGATATATTTGGCAATGATGTGAAAGTGGAAGTGATTCAGTAGAAACTGTACTTTGAATTTTGAATTTGGGTCTTTATAAATAGGGCCAGTGACATGTGGTATGGTGCCGTCTTGTGATGCTGGGCAAGGGCAGTGAGCCACAGCTCCCAGTCAGCTAGAAGATTACAGGGGTGAACACCTGATATTCTTACAACCATTCTATATATAACGATTCTTCTTTTTTTTAGTGTAATATTTAATAAATTGCATGTGATATTTGATACTTTGTTATAAAATAGGCTTTGCTTAAGATGATTTTGCCCAAATGCAGGCAAATGTAAGTGTTCTAAGTATGTTTAAATAAGCTTAAGGTAAGCTATGATTTTTGATAGTTTAGGGGTATTAAATGCATTTTCAATTTTTTATGTGTGTCTCTGTACATAGCCCCCTTGTAAGCTGAGGAACATCTCTATATGTATATGTAGCCTTGGTATGGCTTACATATTATTGGCATGAAACATCTAGAACAGTACGTGTGCCATATAATTGTCTACAACATCAAACAAGTTTCTTGAAAACTTGTGCCAAAGGGGTTATGTCTTTAAGGATTCTTATTTCAGAAGGGTTCTCTCAAACGTAAGATTTTTCAGAAGTTAAGTGAAAATCTGACCAAACTAAACATTTTTCCATTTTCCCTAGTGAGCAAAGATAGCTAAAATCTATCTGCCATTTTCAATACTATATTCAACGACTGTAATTCTAATTTAAGAACAGATTATTTATATCAAAACCACATGTTGGCCTAATCTTACACAATATTCATAAATCTCACTCAGATCCTTGGACACTTTTATTTGTTGAGTCTATATGGTACTACGGACATTCATCTTTTTTGACCTCATAGCTTCATGTATGTCTATACTTTTGAAAATACATGCATCATAGTTCCATTGTAAAATGTCTGGGCTATAAAATGTGCTATGCTATCAAAATGGTAATAAGAACATACAAATGACCTGATGTAATGAACTGGACCAGATTGCCAGATATCACATTTCATACCAGAAAGATTCAGTGGTAAGTTTTAAAATGGCCAGCTATACTTCGATTGAATTATAACTCATTTAACTTCTTTCATTGTGTACAGTATTATACATTAGTCAGTATTAGAGTAAATAAGTACTTTGGACAGATGTAAATATGCTGTAATAAAAATGTTTTCCTTTTTTCTTTTAGTCCTTTTTACTTGTAAGACTAGCCACAAATACCATGCCTCCCCCAAAATAATTTGCAATCCAAATTTATCTCTAAATGAATTTATTGTACAGAAAAAAAATATATATATACACTTACAGTAGACATGTTCAAGAATAGTTACACAACAGCAGGGCCCTAAATGTAAGCAGTATATTTGTTTTGTTTTGTTTTGTTTTTTTCTTTAAAAAAAAAAAGAGGTTATGTGAAATATTGGAATTTTATTTCGAGGCCTAGTATTTCAAGACAGTTAACTATACTTACAGTGTCAACAGCCTCTTGTTGGCAGTATGATTTTATTGGCTCCATGGAATAACAGCAAGAATTTACTATAGCTTCTTTCCTTTATGACACACACAGAAAAAAAAAATTGACACATTTGCTCAAGACCAACCAGAATCATTTTAACCTATCAAAATGGATGGGAGGCCTTCACTGCCAAAGTCACTGCTGGGTTTTCACAATTCCTTGCAGACAATCTGCTACTCCCATTATGATAAAGGAGAGAAGAGTCATAATCAGGGAAGAAAGCTAGATTAATACTTGGAATTATCATTGAATTATTTAGCCTGCTATAGGATTATTATTATTACTGTCATTTGATAATTTTCTCTCATTTTATTAAACACAACTGTGAGTAATTACCCTACCTAATATTTCTCTATATTGGCTGACTAGCTAGCAAACATTCATGAAAATATCCATTAGCCTCACATATAAAATGCTGCATTATGATGCTGTTGAATCAGAACATACCACTACCTGATCCTGTAGCTCTTTGAGGATTTGCAAATCAATTAATTCTATGTTTATTGGATTCTTCCCATACAATTAGAAAATTTATAATAGAGTCCATGAACATTATTAGTTTTACCATTTTAAACCAGCAATCACACTTTGATTTTTACAACAAAAGCAGAAATATAAACACACACATTTGGATCAGGTTTCTGTTAGTGTCTGGACTTCAAAATCCTATTCCTCAAGATAATGCACACCAAAGTTCTGGATTAAACAAGAAATTAGATGGCACCTGAACACTTGGTTTAATATTCTCCAAAGGACTATGCAACTTATTTCTTACATTATGACATTGTTTTACAAAGATCCACACTTTTATAATGTTAGTATTTTTAATAATCAATAAAGTCAATTAATCATGATTAAAAATCAAACTTAAAAATTTCTACTTTTTGCTTTTGCCCCCTCCATTTAGAACTTATTTATAGCCTGATAATTCAAAGGTCCCTATGTTTATGAAAATCTGGACAGAAATAGCTCTAAGATCCCATTCAGAACTTGATATTAATCTAAGGCTTTTGGCTCCATTTATCCTGAGAGCAAAGAGTAGGACAAAGGATTTGAGTACTGTTAGTTTATCTGGGAGATTATCCAAGGTAGAAAAGAATGGGAAAGTGATACAGTGAAGAAGCAACTTTGTCAAAGAGGTACATTGTTGATATAATTGTTGTGGATAGAAAATGAAGGCTTGCTTTTACTGAAAGGTCCTGAGAAACTTCTTTAAGTTGTCCTCATGAAGACCTGAAAACTGACAATTTTATCTGTGGTTCTTATTTCCACTTCACTGAGAGCTGTCCTCAGAGGACATTAACTCTCCTACAATTTTGGGTTGTGTTGGACACATTCTAAAATGAGAGATAGAACATGAGATGCTATCAGTGTTAAGTAACTGCAATTTCCCATGGAACTATCCACCACAGGTTTGGCTATAATCAGGTGTTGGGCCTTGATATCAGAGGGATTTGAGGCAGTATCATTTTAGGTTAATCATTATATATGAAATTTCCAAAAACTTCAACTGATGAAACTTTGATTATAAATCTATAAATATAACAATAAATCTACAGTATTCAAATTATTTTCATAGAAATACACAGACAAAGTATCAATTGATTAATATTTTAATGTTACAAAATACTGAACTGAAAGAATTTGGTCATATAACAACGTGTAACAAGTAGAACTTAGGTTTAGGTTAGAACTCAGGATGCATTTGAGACTCAGTTAAGAAATTGAATGGAGGGATGCCTGGGTGGCTCAGAGGGTTAAGCCACTGTCTTCGGCTCAGGTCATGATCCCAGGGTCCTGGAATCGAGCCCCAAATCGGTCTCTCTGCTCAGCAGGGAGCCTGCTTCCTCCTCTCTCTCTGCCTGCCTCTCTGCCTGCTTGTCATCTCTCTCTGTCAAATAAATAAATAAAATCTTAAAAAAAAGAAATTGAATGGATGTCTGACTATCTTATAGGTTCGCTAAAAATCAGTGACTTTGTGTTCACGTGTGGCTATGCAGGAATTTTTAACTTTCTCTAAGAAGTTATTAGATTTGATTATATAATGGCAGTAAATGATGGGGAAAAGCAAAGTACAAACCCCATAAAGACAAAGACACTGAGTATGAGAAAAGAGTAATAGATAAGAAGAATCAATGCTTTTGAGGAAAGTGGGAATTAAAATACACAATGATTGTTGACTTTTTTAGATGCAGAAAACAAAACTAGCTTGCAAGAAGGAAATAACAGAAGACATGTTGGATGTGAGGCAGAAACCTGGAAAAGGCAGTAACGTGGAATAAAGGAGTAGGGAGAGCATATCAGGGAATTTGGATAGGAAGGAGTTAGGAGGTAATTGCTTGATAACTTTTATATGGCCCACTTAAATGCACAGATTTCTCTTCTTTAATTTATATGGAGAACAGGGTGTCCTTTCTCTTCCCTTTCAGAGCACCAGAGGTGTACTCTTTCAGACTGCAAACCTGAAAAGCTCAGGACTCAGTTGCTTAAGCACAGCTGAGAGGACATATTTCAATTAAGATTCACATTTTGCTGTATGTAGTAGACTGTCAAAAGTGGTTTAACCATATTTTTTCATTTAACAAGAAGCCTAGAGAGAGTGTTTTCTGGTGTTGGTTCAGAGTCTTAAGAAAGTCAAGTGAACTATCTTAGAGGTTTTCATGGCTTTTTATTCACAGTTGCAAAAATTGCTGTTGGAGTTCTCACTATTAAGCCCACATTCCTGGCAGAAAGATAGAGGTAAAAGAGCATGATGGCTTGTACGACTAATACTTTGTCATATGGTTACAATATAACTAGAAAAGAGACAATAAAATATTAGATGTTGTTTTAAGTTTCCTTGTTATCAATCCCTCAGTGCTTTCTGATATTAAAGGAAAAAGTAGATGGATATTGACCTGGCAACTATCAACACCTGTCCATCCCTCTTGGATAACCAATATCTCTATAATCTCTTCTTCCCAGTAAAAAAAATAAAATAAAATATATTCATAACCCACACTGTGCCATCTCAAGTTACTGCACCAAGATAAAATTACAATGATTTTCAGTTGTTCCAAATGGACAGAATACCCTTCCTTATGCTATCATGTCTTATAAGATAGATAATTGGCTTGCTACCAATATACCCAGATGTGACAGTGGAAGAGACAGGAAAAATATAATAATATTTATTTATTCCTTGGGTTGACCCTGTTTACACAGATGCATTACTATTAGAAAAGGTTGGTTTGGGACATTGGAATGAATTTGCTTAATGGGTCTGTATGTAATTGGATTGGAGAAAATTTTTAATTTCTACAAAAATTATTAGAATTCTATCTTATCCTCTTTTGTTAATTTTCACATGTTAACAAAGCCAACGTTTTTGTCTAGCAGACAAGATCTTAAATCCTAACAAAACTCAATTTTTTCCTTTTTTTTTTAAGTTTGAGATCCTCATGTTCTCTCACGCTGCTTTAAATACAACTCAAAAAACAAAAAGGAGCTAAATGGGGCAGTAAGACCAGACTTTTTATTTTATTTTATTTATCTTATTTTTAATTAAAAAATTAAAGATTGTATTTATTTATTTGAGAGAGAAAGCATGAGTGGGGCAAGGGGAGGTAGCTGCAGAGAGAGACTGAGAAGTATCCTCCCTAATGAGCAGGAAGCCCGATATGGAGCTCGATCCCAGGATCCTGACTGAGATCATGACCAGAGACAAAGGCAGAGACATGTGAAAAATCCTTTTTTTTTTCTGGGAAACAATACTTTACAAGAGATGTTTGAAAAAGTACTGGGGAATCAACTTTAATAGGAGACACAAAAATTTAATTGACTTTTGTAAAGCTACAGGGATCCAAATGATGGGAATCCCAGCCCATTTAGGTTGTGGACCACAGAGTATTCTTCTCTGTAATATTTTATTTTCTTCCATGTCTACTAACTCCAGTCCAAGTTCACTGATCTCTTTTTAGATAGTGCAAAACATGGCAAAGAATACCAAACGAGTGCCCAGTATTCTACATTTATTACATCATTTCTAACATGTAGAAGTGTGTTATCAAGGCTGGTTCTGTGAAAGAACATAGTTATGCTAAAGTGTGTTTGTTCTCCAAGAAATTAAATGCACGATTATCACACAATTATAAAATACTTGTGTCAAGAATTTTTATTCAAAAAGTAATAAGAGAAGCAGATATTAAAACTAGTTCACATGGTTGTTTGGGATATAAGCAGAGTTGTGCAGCAGAAGTGCTCTGGGCCCATAATTTGGGATATAGAATTTATGTTGTCTAATTTTTATTCAAAAAGTAATAAGAGAAGCAGATATTAAAACTAGTTCACATGGTTATTTGGGATATAAGCAGAGTTGTTCAGCAGAAGTGCTCTGGGCCCATAATTTGGGATATAGAATTTATGTTGTCTAATGAAAAATCACTAACTTGCATTATTGTTAACAAGAATCTTGTGCATTACCATCAGTTTTCTACATTATAACCTCTTGCTCTACAGTTTGTAAATAACTTTGTCAATAGCAAGCTAATAAACGGGGTGACTCCAATGGATTGAGATAATCTCCAGAGTTTCTGCTACATAATGCCCAGGACTCCATTGAAAGGACACCTAAGAATTTATTTTGCCCAAAAATTTGATCATTTTTTTCACTGTCCTTACCTATTTTCCAAACCTAGTCCTTTTGTTTCACCTTTCAGTCTACAGACAACCCTGTATCTGACTGACTTGTTAATTCTGGGAATGTCTTGCAGATTAATTTGCTTGCCAGAGGTGGTTCCTCTAATTGATGTCTAAGAACCCTAATTAGTTAAGAAAACTTTTTTTAACATTTTCAATGCTATTTATTATTATTATTATTATTATTATTGTTGCTAATAGCTCTATTATAAATAATTCACAAGGGCATCTTTCTGACAAAAGACAAAGAGCTGGCTACTAGTAGAAAAAGTACATTTGACTCTGTCAGTGAAAGTAGTAAAGGGATTTGAGACAATAAGGCAAAGCACTGGATTTATGTGTTCAAACTTTAAATATTATAGACACATTTACTTAATTTCTAATACTATTGTTGCTTATAATTAAATAAGATGTTTTCCATGAACCACGCATTACAGCAAATATATTGTTTATACAGATCAAATTTTCATCAAAAGGGACGCCTGGGTGGCTCAGTTGGTTAAGCAGCTGCCTTTGGCTCAGGTCATGATCCCAGCGTCCTGGGATCGAATCCCGCATCGGGCTCCTTGCTCGGCCGGGAGCCTGCTTCTCCCTCTGCCTCTGCCTGCCATTCTGTCTGCCTGTGCTTGCTCTCTCGCCCACTCTCTCTGATAAATAAATAAAATCTTAAAATAAATAAATAAATTTTCATCAAAAAATTGTAAGTGTATTTTATTGTAGGATCATGATCAGCATTTTGCAGATGAGAAAAGTGAAATTTAGAAAAGTATGTCTCTTCAAATCCCTCATACAATATCTGACCTAGATAGAAGGATATACTGTCACAATTGAGGAAGATAATTGAGATTACTTAAAATGATAAACGTTACTGTATAGGGTTTTTTTTTTTTTGCTTTTTTTTTTTACTTTTACTTTTTTATTTTTTATAAACATATATTTTTATCCCCAGGGGTACAGGTCTGTGAATCACCAGGTTTACACACTTTACAGCACTCACCAAAGCACATACCCTCCCCATGTCCATAATCCCACCCCCTTCTCCCAAACCCCCTCCCCCCAGGAACCCTAAGTTTGCTCTGTGAGATTAAGAGTCACTTATGGTTTGTCTCCCTCCCAATCCCATCTTGTTTCATTTATTCTTCTCCTACCCACTTAAGCCCCCATGTTGCATCACCACTTCCTCATATCAGGGAGATCACATGATAGTTGTCTTTCTCTGCTTGACTTATTTCACTAAGCATGATACGCTCTAGTTCCATCCATGTTGTCGCAAATGGCAAGATTTCATTTCTTTTGATGGCTGCATAGTATTCCATTGTGTGTATATATACCACATCTTCTTGATCCATTCATCTGTTGATGGACATCTAGGTTCTTTCCATAGTTTGGCTATTGTGGACATTGCTGCTATAAACATTCGGGTGCACGTGCCCCTTTGGATCACTACGTTTGTATCTTTAGGGTAAATACCCAATAGTGCAATTGCTGGGTCATAGGGCAGTTCTATTTTCAACATTTTGAGGAACCTCCATGCTGTTTTCCAGAGTGGCTGCACCAGCTTGCATTCCCACCAACAGTGTAGGAGGGTTCCCCTTTCTCCGCATCCTCGCCAGCATCTGTCATTTCCTGACTTGTTGATTTTAGCCATTCTGACTGGTGTGAGGTGATATCGCATTGTGGTTTTGATTTGTATTTCCCTGATGCCGAGTGATATGGAGCACTTTTTCATGTGTCTGTTGGCCATCTGGATGTCTTCTTTGCAGAAATGTCTGTTCATGTCCTCTGCCCATTTCTTGATTGGATTATTTGTTCTTTGGGTGTTGAGTTTGCTAAGTTCTTTATAGATTCTGGACACTAGTCCTTTATCTGATATGTCGTTTGCAAATATCTTCTCCCATTCTGTCAGTTGTCTTTTGATTTTGTTAACTGTTTCCTTTGCTGTGCAAAAGCTTTTGATCTTGATGAAATCCCAATAGTTCATTTTTGCCCTTGCTTCCCTTGCCTTTGGCGTTGTTCCTAGGAAGATGTTGCTGTGGCTGAGGTCGAAGAGGTTTCTGCCTGTGTTCTCCTCAAGGATTTTGATGGATTCCTTTCGCACATTGAGGTCCTTCATCCATTTTGAGTCTATTTTTGTGTGTGGTGTAAGGAAATGGTCCAATTTCATTTTTCTGCATGTGGCTGCCCAATTTTCCCAGCACCATTTATTGAAGAGGCTGTCTTTTTTCCATTGGACATTCTTTCCTGCTTTGTCGAAGATTAGTTGACCATAGAGTTGAGCGTCTATTTCTGGGCTCTCTATTCTGTTCCATTGATCTGTGTGTCTGTTTTTGTGCCAGTACCATGCTGTCTTGATGATGACAGCTTTGTAATAGAGCTTGAAGTCTGGAATTGTGATGCCACCAACGTTGGCTTTCTTTTTCAATATCCCTTTGGCTATTCCCCTCACTGAAATGGACAGATCATCCAAGCAAAAGATCACCAAGGAAATAAAGGCCTTAAACGACACACTGGACCAGATGGACATCACAGATATATTCAGAACATTTCATCCCAAAGCAACAGAATACACATTCTTCTCTAGTGCACATGGGACATTCTCCAGAATAGATCACATCCTCGGTCCTACATCAGGACTCAACCGGTATCAAAAGATTGGGATCATTCCCTGCATATTTTCAGACCACAATGCTCTAAAGCTAGAACTCAACCACAAAAGGAAGTTTGAAAAGAATCCAAACACATGGAGACTAAACAGCATCCTTCTAAAGAATGAATGGGTCAACCGGGACATTAAAGAAGAATTGAAAAAAATCATGGAAACAAATGATAATGAAAATACAACGGTTCAAAATCTGTGGGACACAACAAAGGCAGTCCTGAGAGGAAAATATATAGCGGTACAAGCCTTTCTCAAGAAACAAGAAAGGTCTCAGGTACACAACCTAACCCTACACCTAAAGGAGCTGGAGAAAGAACAAGAAAGAAACCCTAAGCCCAGCAGGAGAAGAGAAATCATAAAGATCAGAGCAGAAATCAATGAAATAGAAACCAAAAAAAACAATAGAACAAATCAACGAAACTAGGAGCTGGTTCTTTGAAAGAATTAATAAAATTGATAAACCCCTGGCCCGACTTATCAAAAAGAAAAGAGAAAGGACCCAAATAAATAAAATCATGAATGAAAGAGGAGAGATCACAACTAACACCAAAGAAATACAAACTATTACAAGAACATACTATGAGCAACTCTACGCCTTTATTGGCAATCTGGAAGAAATGGATGCATTCCTAGAAACATATAAACTACCCCAACTGAGCCAGGAAGAAATAGAAAGCATGAACAGACCCATAACCAGTAAGGAGATTGAAACAGTCATTAAAAATCTCCAAACAAACAAAAGGCCAGGGGCAGACGGCTTCCCGGGGGAATTCTACCAAACATTTAAAGAAGAACTAATTCCTATTCTCCTGAAACTGTTCCAAAAAATAGAAATGGAAGGAAAACTTCCAAACTCATTTTATGAGGCCAGCATCACCTTGATCCCAAAACCAGACAAGGATCCCACCAAAAAAGAGAACTACAGACCAATATCCTTGATGAACACAGATGCGAAAATTCTCACCAAAATACTAGCCAATAGGATTCAACAGTACATTAAAAAGATTATTCACCATGACCAGGTGGGATTTATTCCAGGGCTGCAAGGTTGGTTCAACATCCACAAATCAGTCAATGTGATAGAACACATCAATAAAAGAAAGAACAAGAACCGTATGATACTCTCAATAGATGCTGAAAAAGCATTTGACAAAGTACAGCATCCCTTCCTGACCAAAACTCTTCAAAGTGTAGGGATAGAGGGCACATACCTCAATATCATCAAAGCCATCTATGAAAAACCCACCGCAAATATCATTCTCAATGGAGAAAAACTGAAAGCTTTTCCACTAAGGTCAGGAACACGGCAGGGATGTCCATTATCACCACTGCTATTCAACATAGTACTAGAGGTCCTAGCCTCAGCAATCAGACAACAAAAGGAAATTAAAGGCATCCAAATCGGCAAAGAAGAAGTCAAATTATCACTCTTCGCAGATGATATGATACTAGATGTGGAAAACCCAAAAGACTCCACTCCAAAACTGCTAGAACTTATACAGGAATTCAGTAACGTGTCAGGATATAAAATCAATGCACAGAAATCAGTTGCATTTCTCTACACCAACAGCAAGACAGAAGAAAGAGAAATTAAGGAGTCAATCCCATTTACAATTGCACCCAAAGCCATAAGATACCTAGGAATAAACCTAACAAAAGAGACACAGAATCTATACTCAGAAAACTATAAAGTACTCGTGAAAGAAATTGAGGAAGACACAAAGAAATGGAAAAATCTTCCATGCTCCTGGATTGGAAGAATAAATATTGTGAAAATGTCTATGCTACCTAAAGCAATCTACACATTTAATGCAATTCCTATCAAAGTACCATCCATCTTTTTCAAAGAAATGGAACAAATAATTTTAAAATTTATATGGAACCAGAAAAGACCTTGTATAGGTTTTTTTTTTAATGTTTGCCACAGATTCAGATTCTTTTAAAATATATATCTATTTTGTGCAAGAGAATGCACTGAGAAGTAAAAAGAAAGTGATATGTCAGTGCTACCAACTAATGGCTATAATATCATCACCTTATTTATGAACAATGAAACAGTGTGCACTATTTAAATAAATTTAAATAAATTCCTATTTATTTTATATATTTATAAATTTAAATAAATCCCTATTTATTTATTATTAAAGAAACTCTCTAACAAACAGTATGTTTTGAAGGTGGCTAGCAGGAAAGTGTTGTACTACATGGAAGTAATCAGAAAATATGATCTAAAATTCTGCTTTCAAGGGCGCCTGGGTGGCTCAGTGGGTTAAAATTGTGCTTTCAAGAAGCTATCACAGTAAGTACTGAGCATTAGCTATTATATGCTATGGATGAATAACCGAAATCTACATTTGAAACTAATGGTACACTATATGTTAACTAATTGAATTTTAAAAAGTTAATAAAAAAAACCCCACTATTTTATAAAACAATATTCCCAACAGGCTTTTTTGCTTTAAAATACTCACTTTGTAATGAGAGTCATTACTTTTGTCTAGCCAATTCTTACATCACTGTTTATCCCTTCCCTGCTTTATCCCTTCCGAGTATCAATAAAGGCTCACTTGGGTTACCTAGAAGCCATGAGAAAGCTTGTAATAGATCTGGCTGGTTTTCACCAGCAATTTGACCACCATGTGCACAGGGAAGTCTATTGATAAAGGCTTTATTGCAATAAACTGCAAATACATGGATGATTTTGAATTCTCTTTCTTGAGGTCTTGTTTCATGATAATAAATTTAGGGTGGCTTATTGGAATGGATGTTATTAACATATTTTCATAGTTCTAAGTACATGGAATTGTAAAATAGATTAATGAATGTGGCATTACTGACAACTGTCCTCATTTTGAAATCAAATTACAGTGTACTAAGACGAGGAAACAAAGCAGATTTGGGATTATGAGTGAAATAATTTAAAAAAGTCTTAGGGGTATGATCAGACTATTGGGTAGGTAATTCAGTAGAAAAATGTCAACTGATTGAGATTCTGTGTTCCCTGATTTCAGAGAGAAGTTAAGATAAATAAGTAACACGAGGAGACTAGGAAGCCAAACATAAGTGATAATTTTGTGCCAGGGTGTGTATACATCTGTTTATCTTCTTGTTTTACCAGTAAGGTTGCTCCTAGAGGAGAGTTTAAATATGTGTTGGAGCTAATCTCTGTGGATTACACAAGAAACCACATCCTACAGCTCTTCCTGAAACACCCCTTATGATTTCAATGTAATTTAGTTTTTGCATTTTTAGAAATAACAAAATACTTTGAAAACTCATCTACTTTATTACCACCACAAGTGAGTCAGCTGACTCCACATTTTAACACAGTGACAGTCACAGAGGAATGGAGGAATGAGTAGAGTCATCAATCTATGTGCTTTTAAGAAGTATGACAGGGTAGCAGCTATTTCCAGGAACCAAAACATGGGTCAGCAGCTGTGCAGGAAAAGTGATGGAATAAATGACTCATTTCAGAGGAGTTCTATAACATATTAGTTCTATAATGTATCTTCAGCACCCAATAACCCGCTTTGATCTAAAGATAAGGATTTACAGTTAAGGTCCCATTTGTGATTTGACTGGTAGGGTCTGAATCATGTTTACTATTGTTTTGACTATTACTTGAAACCTATAGTAGTACTTGGGATATGTGTTGTGTATTCTGTGAACATGTGCTATTTTTAGATTAGATAATTCCTGTCTCGAACCCCTGTTAATTTGTTTGTTTTTGTTTATTTCATAGTGGTTTCAGTAAATGGGTATGTCTGAAAAATTGCAAAGCCACTATTAAAATAAGTTATTATTATATATAGCATGGAATTGCACATTCCTCCTTTGAATCCGACAGAGCTTCACCATATCCTTAACAATTTGGGAAAAACATGCTATTATTTTTCTTTATAAAATTTCTCCTGTCAGGCTGTGATGGTGGTCATCAGCAGTAACTCCTCTGAAGGCTTTGTCAAAAGAGTTGAAAAAATTGGAAAGGTGTGAATGAAGCTGTTTGCTGAATATAAAGAAAAGAGCATTGAAGTACAATTCACACTCTTACTTCTCCTTCTATGCTTTCAGATGTTTGACATTTGAAAATTTTGCTTCTAGAAGAGATGCCCTATATAATTCTTACTTTAAGGAGCAAGTTGCTTTTATAATTTTTTTTTATTATTCTACCATTCAAGTATTTCCATTTAAACTAAATTCAATACCATTAAAAAAAAATCAAAAGTGCAGCCAGTATTCAAGTCTTGGGCTAAATAGTTTTAGAAAGCTTTGTGTTATTGAACCTACGGGGTTTTTCTGTAGTTTTAACTCTTTCTTTCTGTGATTTTTCCCATTAGTCACGTAAGTGACTGCAATATAACAGACATTGAGGATAAAGAAGGACTGAATAAAACAATCCTTGGCCTCATGAAGTTGAGAATCTAGCAAGGGAGTCAAACAATTCAATCATTCAGAGACAATTTATTGAGTGCCTGGCCTAAGATGAGCACAACAAAACCCCAGCCCAGAGGAATCATTTTAATGGGAGAGATAGATAATAGGTAAGCCAACTTTAAAAAGAAAAAAATCGTACTGGTTTTTCTTCAATAGTGATGCATATTTGAAATAAATAAGCACATTTTAAAAAGAGCAGTGGTTGAGAAGAGGTTGTGTAACTGAGTGGTCCGAAAGGGCCTCCCTGAAAAAGTCTGTTTTGAACAGATTTCTGAATAATATCAGCTAGGAAGCTGCGTAAAAACCTCAGGGATGGGTGATTTTTCCAGTCAAAAAACTGTAAAGGCTCCAAAGTCACAACACAGCTGTAAGTTTCTCTAATAAAGTAGCTTCTGACAAAGAATGAGAAGAAATAACTAACCCAGGTTTGAAAGAAAAGGGACAGACTTTCTATGGAATTCATATTTAATTAAAGCTCTAAAGGACAAATATACAATAGAGCAAAATTCTGGAGACACTGATATACCTAATGAAAGTTCATAAACAAGGTGTGGGTAGCAAAGAGTGTGTGGGAATGTTGGTAAGAACAGTGGGGAAGAGTCATCCCTGAACATGTTCTTAAATGAAGCAATTCTTGTGTTGTTTTAAAGGGTAAACTGGAGTTTGCCTAAGTGATTAGAGAAGGATGCCTTGGCTTATGGAAGTTCAAAGCCATAAAGATGTGATAAACTACTGCAGATATTTTCATGTATATTTGTTGTTGCTTCTAGTAATGGTGATCTAAAAACTGCTACTTTAGGCAACTTAAAAATCCCGACAAAATAGCTTTTAAAGTTAAAAATATCAGAATGATTATAAAAATAAGTGAGGGATTACTGGGCCAAAATACGAAACACAATGAGAGTCTAGAGATATATGCCTGAAGCCATTTTAGCTATGAGAGCATTTGAAACTGCTAAAACACACTGAGCTGTGTTTTTAATAGACACTTGATACTAGAGAAACAAAATTCAAAATCCAGCAGCAATCAAATTTGAAAACTTTGGTACAACCCAAATTTAAGTTGAGATCCCCAAAGCACAAGGAGAAGCAGAAATAAGACTATAGCCTACCTTGCCTTCTGTGTAAACTGAGAAAGTCAATCACTGAATTTGGAATATGATTGTCTTGTAGAGTCACAGATATAAGAGAAAATCCAGCCAAGGGGGACCATACCATTATTATAGCTCTTAATTATCCCTACTCAATAAGAGTTTCAAATATAATGTCTTGAACATAGCAAAATGTAACAAAGCACACAAAGAAAAACCATTAACAAGATTTGATAGACAAAATGGGATTAAGTATGATGTTAAAATGATCAATAAAGATTGTAAAATGGCTTGATTACTCTGCTCAAAGAAATGAGAGGGGAAGCAAATTGAACAAAAAACTGAAACTAAAAATGATATTGAGAAAGATTTTATAAATGAATTAAATGGATACTCTAGAACTTTAAAGATATGACAGCTAATTTAAGATACCACAGGGGTGCCTGGGTGGCTCACTTAATTAAACCTCCAATTCTTTTTCCTTTTTTTTTAACACCTTAATTTTATTTTTATTTCTTTCATTTTGGCTCAGGTCATGATGTCAGGGTTGTGAAATAGAGCCCAGAGTTGGGCTCTGTGCTGAGCCTGGAGCCTGCTTAAGATTCTTTTCCCTTCTTTTTCTATCCCTCCCTGCACTCTCACTTGCTCACTCTCTCTTGCTTGTAAATAAATAGATAGATAGATAGATAGATAGATAGATAATAGACAAAGCAAAATAAAAGCAGATTATGAAAATAAATATAAAGATTTTGAAATGAAAACAAGTTCAAAATAAAATAGAGAAGACCTACACAGCTAAAAGTTCATTCAGAAAATCTACTATTAAAGAAGTCAGTATGACACAATGTTAAGATATCAAAAGATTTGAGCATGTACTTTACAGAAAGGGTAATCCAAATGTCCACTCATATACAAAAACTGTTTATCTTTATTATGAATCTGGAATTAAATTAAATTAAATTAAAAATAAATTAAAACCTAGAATGACATACTATTACACACTTACCATATTGGGCAACAGTGAAAATCTCTTGCAAGAATGTGAAGGAATGACAGTGCACATAATAAAAACATATGAGGTAAGTTGGACAATATTTAGAAAATTTAAAAATTAAAAAAAAAATTTGGTCCATTCCTAGAAATACAACATGGAACTAAATGAATATTTTCACCAGGATATGCAAACAGATGATTATAGTTATTTCATTCATAACGGCAGATCAGTAGTGGTATATTTACACAATGTTACATTAAATAAGAGAGAATATTAACAAACTGGGAGGAGAGGCTAGGTTGTTATCATAAACAGATCTTCTATGGTGCTAATTATGTTCTATTTCTCAAAATCTTTAAGTTGAAAAAGTTTTCAAATTTATATCTAGATAGATAGATAGATAGATAGATAGATGATAGATAGACAGATATCCCAGAAGCTGCAATGCTAGGCTAAGACCAGGCTTTAAAGGGCTTTTCTATGCTCTACTAAATACTTTAAACCATTCATTATATCATAGCTCAGTGTTCAAATCTCCATTTGTTTCCTCAGTTTCCTAATATTTATCTTAAGGTGACCTGATCCAGACTTTTGATCACCTTTGTCTAAATATTTCTATTTTAACAAAGTCCTTTTGAACACTCAGAGACTAAAACTTAGAAAAATACTCTGATTGTTATCTCACTAGAGTGGAAAATATATAGTTACCCATTAACTAATGATATCCATGTCTACATTAGATCCATGACATTTTTAATTCTTGGGAGCTTTTGGTTAAATGAATTTTTTAAGCTTCCTTTAAATGAAGCTTTAAGCCATCACCACATGAATAAAATTAAAGAACTAAATGAAAACAAGCCAAGTATTTACAGAGTAATAGAATGTGCAGTGGAAAGAGTACAATTCTGAAATCACAAAGCCTAAATTAGTGTGATGCATCTTTACTAGCCATGTAATCATAAACCAGTTATCTAAATGTGTTAGCCTCAGTTTTTTCACCCATGAAATGGTGATGATAATACTTATTATGCAGAGTTGTTGTGTGGATGTAATGAAGCATGGAGCCTGAGAGTCTCATATTCCATGCTAAAATGATAGCTATTTTTATACTTATAATAATTCTAATAATAGTAATTAAATTGTTCAAAATGATAATATTCATTTATATTGAGGCATTGTATTGACTATTCATAGACACATTTACCAAAATAAATTTCATTTTACTTTACCCCCTCTGAGGATATATATTCCCTAATTCAATATGAATCTCATTATGAATAATAATTATCATAATAAATATGCTGATTTTTCTTCTTTTTAGGGAAGTATCCTTTACTGTTGAACACAAAGAAACTTAAGCAAGTCTGTCTTATTCAAGATTTGCATGCTGCTTTCTTATGAAACTAGATTATAGAGTTGTATGAAATAAATTCATGCAGATCAATGGAACAGAATACAGAAACCAGAAGTGTTTGGAAAAATAGGTGGTCAGTTGAGTATTTCAAAAGAAGATTTTAAATTTAAACCTTAAAACTGAGCTCTTTCAGCCTTATTTATAGACCATCCTTCATGCTTCCTAAGTACTCCTTCATTGTAAACTAAGTAATAGTTTTTGTCACAGTGTATATAACTAAAATGGATTTTATATTCTATTATTTCAGAGTTAGTTGCAGTTTCTACTTCCTTACTTCGTTTTTTGAAAAATAGATTAATTCTACAAAAAGTTTTTTCCAGCTTTATTGAAAAATAATCGACATATTATAATTTGTAAATATAAGAAATGATTTCTTATAACATTGCAAACTTTTAACATTGTGTAAATTTTGTACAATTTGATAAATGGGCATACATCTGTATTGCAATATAATCTACATAAAAATGTTAATACATCTACTATCTCATATAGTTGCCACTGTTTTTTATGCATGTATGGTAAGGAATTTTAAGATCTACTCTCTTAGCAACTTTTATGTATATAGTACAGTAGAGATAAACTTCAGAGGTCTTGTGGGTTTTGTTCCAGACCGCCTCAATAAAGTGATCATCTCAATAAACTAAGTCAAATTATGATTATTATTTTTGGTTTCCCAGTGCAAATAAAAAATTATGTTTCCCAGTGCATATAAAAAATAAACACTATACTGTACTGTTCAAAAGCATTATGTCTTTAAGGAAAAACAATGTATATACCTTAAGTAAACTAGTTCTGAGTTTTCAGTGGGTCATAGTTACTGATCACTGATCACCATAACAAATACAATAATAATGAAAAAACTTGAAATATTGCAAGAATTACCAACATGTGACAGAGAGACACACAATGAACAAATGTTGTTAGAAAAATGGTGGCAGCAGACCTATTTTATACAAGATTGCTATAAACTTTCAACTTGTAAGAATGTGATATATGCAAAGTTTAATAAAGGGAAGCACAATAAAAATGTATGTATATATTATTAACTATGATCATCCTGTAGTACATTAGATCCCCAGAACTTTTTCATATTATAGTTGCAAGTTTGTACCCTTTGACCACCTTATTCCACCCCAGGTTCACCTCTTGTCAACTCAACTCTACGTTTCCATTAGTTTGCTTTTTCTTCAGATTCTGTATGTAAGGGATATCATAATACATAAATTAAAAAAATATATAAAATCTTTGAAATATTTCACTTAGTATAATACCTTCAAGATCCATCCATGCTGTTGTAAATGGCAGTATTTCTTAATTTTTCATGGTTAAGTAGTATTCCATAGTATATATTTACCATACTTATTTTATTCATTCATCCATTAATGGATACTGAAGTTATTTCCATCTCTTGCTTAGAGTTAATAATTTTATAATGAACATAAGAGTGCAGATATGTCTTCGAATAGTGACTTCGTTTCCTTTAGATATATACCTAGAGGTGGGATTACTGAATCATATGGTAATTTTACTTTTAATAATATGAATAATCTCCATACTGTTTTCCATACAAATTTATATCCCTATCACAGTGCAAAGGTTCCCCATTTTCCCCAATATTTACCAAAATTTGTTAGTTTTAATTTTTTGGTAGTATATATTCTAATAGGTAGTCATATCTTGTTGTGTTTTTCAGAGGTAAACAACAACAACAACAACATAATGACTTTGCCCTGAGTTTTTACATTGAGCACTTTTTAATGCTCCTGTTGGTCATTTATATAACTTTTTAGAAAAAAAAGTCTATTGAGATCCTTTTGCTATTTTTTTAATTATATATATTTTTTCTATTTGTATCTGTTGGTTATTAACCTCTTTTCAGATATAAGATTTGTAAGTATTTTCTTCCATTCTGTGGATTGTGTTTTCATTCCCTTTTTTTTTTTTTTTTTTTTTGGCAATGCAGGAACTTTAGTTTGATGTAATACCATTTATTTATTTTTGCTTCTTTTGCTTGTGTTTTTGGCCTGGTATCCAAAAAACTATTGGCAAGACCAATGTCAAGGAGAATTTTTCCTATGTTTTCCTTTAGGAAATTTAGTTTCATGAATCACATTTAAGTCTTTAATCTATTTCAAGTTAAGATTTATGAGTGATATAAGGTTCCAGTTTCATGCTGCTTTATGTGACTATTCAGTTTTAAATATCATTTATTGAACAGACTATTTTTACACATTATATATGTTGGCCCCTGTCAAATATTAGGTGACTGTATGAAAGGATTTATTTCTGGACTCTCAATCTGTTCTACTTGTTTATTGGTCTATTTTTATGCCAGTATACTTTATTGGTTTGGGCATGAGGGCTTTGTAGTATAGTTTCAAATCAAGAAGTGTAATTTTGCTTCTTCATTCTTTCTCAGAACTGCTTTAATTATTTGTTGTCTTTTATGGTCTCATATAAATTTTAGGATTCTTTACTTACTTCTGTAAAAAAAAATATTGGATTTTTTAAAAAGATTTTTTATTTATTTATTTGACAGAGAGAGATGACAAGCAGGCAGAGAGGCAGGCAGAGAGAGAAGAGGTAGCAGCTTCCTGCTGAGCTGAGAGCCTGATGCAGGGCTCGATCCCAGGACCCTGGGATCATGACCTGAGCTGAAGGCAGCGGCTTAACCCACTGAGCCACCCAGGCGCCCCTAACATTGGATTTTTGATAGGAATTGAATTTACAGATGGTTTTCGGTAGTATGGACATTTTAACAATGTTAATTCTTACCATTCATAAATGAGCTATCTTTCCATTTATGTCTCCTTCAATTTCTTTATCAATGTCATAGTTTATGGGGTACAGATCTTTCATCTTCTTTAACTAATACTTTTCCTAAGTATTTTATTATTTTTGATGCTATTGTGAATTAGATTGTTCTCTTTATTTTTTCAGATAGTTCATCATCAGAGTGTTAAAATGCTCCTGTCTTGTGCTTACTTTGGCAGCACATATACTAAAATTGGAATGATGCAGAGAAGATTAGCGTGATCACTGAGCAAGGATGACATGAAAAACTATTTAAAAAAAACGAAACAAAACAAAATTCTTGTCTTTTATATATTGATCTTGTATTTGGCAGTTTTATTACATTTGTTTATTCAAAATTTTTTGTGAAGTTTTTAGGATTTTTTTACTTGTAAGTTCATGTTATCCAAAAAAAGAAAATTTTACTTCTTCCTTTTTTTTTTTTTTTGGAGTCTTTTATTTCTTTGTGTTCCTTGTTTCTCTGGCTAGGACATCCAGTACTATGTCAAATGAGAGTAGTGAAAGTGGACACACTTGTCTTTATTCTGATCTTTAAGGGGAAAACTTTCAAACTTTTTTGATTGAATATGAGATTAGCTCTGGGCTTGCAATATGTGTTTTTTCTTTAATGGATTTTTTAAATTATTTTTTAAAATTTTTTATAAACATATAATGTGTTTTTATCCCTAGGGGTACAGGTCTGTGAATCACCAGGTTTACACATTTCACAGCACTCACCATCACTCACCATAGCACCTGCCCTCCCCAATGTCCATACACCCACCATCCTCTCCCAACACATCTCCCCCCAGCAACCCTCAGTCTATTTTGTGAGATTCAGTCTTTTATGGTTTGTCTCCGTCCCAATCCCATCTTCTTTTATTTTTCTTTTCTTATGCCCGCAATCGCCTATGTTGCATCTCCACTTCATCATATCAGGGAGATCATATGATAGTTGTCTTTCTCAGATTGATTTATTTCGCCAAGCATAATACCCTCTAGTTCCATCCATGTCATCACAAATAGCAGGATTTCATTTCTTTTGATGGCTGCACAGTATCCCATTGTACATATATACCACATCTTATTTATTGATTGATCTGTTGAAGGACATTTAGGTTCTTTCCATAGTTTAACTATTGTGGACATTGCTGCTATAAACATTTGGGTGCATGTGCCCCTTCAGAATGCCACGTTTGTATCTTTAGGATATATATCCAGTACTACAATCACTGGGTCATAGGGTTGTTCTATTTTCAGCTTTTTGAGGCACCTCCATGCTGTTTTCCAGAGTGGTTGCACCAGCTTGCATTCCCACGTACAGTGAGTGCAGGAGGGTTGCCCTTTCTCCACATCCTCCCCAGCATCTGTCATTGACTGACCTGTTCATTTTAGCCATTCTGAAAGGTGTGAGGTGGTATCTCATTCTGGTTTTGATTTGTATTTCCCTGATGCCGAGTGATGTGGAGCATTTTTTCATGTGTCTGTTGGCCATTTGGATGTATTCTTTGCAGAAATGTCTGTTCATGTCCTCTGTCCATTTTTTCATTCGATTATTTGGTCTTAGGGTGTTGAGTTTGATAAGCTCTTTATAGATTTTGGATAGATACTGGCCCTTTTTCTGGTATGTCATTTGCAAATATCTTCTCCCAGATAACTTCTGACAGTCATCTTTTGGCTTTGTTAACTGTTTCCTTTGCTGTGCAAAAGCTTTTTGATCTGATGAAATCCCAGTAGTTCATTCTTGCCCTTGCTTCCCTTGCCTTTGGCGATGTTCCTAGGGAGAAGTTGCTGCTGCTGAGGTCAAAGAGGTTGCTACCTGTTCTCTCCTCAAGGATTTTGATGGATTCCTTTCTCACATTATGCTTCTTTATCCATTTCCAGCCTATTTTCATGTGTGGTGTAAGGAAATGGTCCAATTTCATTTTTCTGCATGTGGCTGTTCAATTTTCCCAACACCATTTGTTGAAGAGGCTGTCTTTTTTCCATAGGACATTCCTTCCTGCTTTGTTGAAGATTAGTTGACCATAGAGTTGAGGGTGTATTTCTGGGCTCTCTATTCTGTTCCATTGATCTATGTCTGTTTTGGGGACAGTTCCCTACTATCTTGATGATGACAACTTTGTAATAGAGCTTGAAGTCTGGAATTGTGATGCCAACAACTTTGGCTTTCTTTTTCAATATTCCTCTGGCTATTCGAGGTATTTTCTGGTTCCATATATATTTTAGGATGATTTGTCCCATTTCTTTGAAAAAAAATGAATGGGATTTTGATAGGGATTGCATTAAATGTGTAGATTGCTTTAGGTAGCATAGACATTTTCACAATATTTGTTCTTCCAATAAAGGAGCATGGAACATTTTTCCATTTCTTTGTGTCTTCTTCAATTTCTTTCATGAGTACTTTAGAGTTTTCTGAGTACAGATTCTTTGTTAGGTTTATTCCTAGGTATCTTAGGGTTTTGGGTGCAATTGTAAATGGGATTCACTCCTTAATTTCTATTTCTTCAGTCTTGTTGGTATATAAAAAAAATGCAACCAATTTCTGTTCATTGATTTATATCCTGACACTTTACAGAATTTCTATACAAGTTATAGCAGATTTGGAGTGGAGTCCTTTAAGTTTTCCACATACAGTATTATATCATCTGCAAACAGGGATAGTTTGACTTCTCTTCTGCCACTTTGGCGAAATTTGGATGCCTTTAATTTCTTTTTGTTGTCTGATTGCTGAGGCTAGGACTTCTAGTACGATGTTGAATACCAGTGGTGATAACGGACATCCCTGCCGTGTTCCTGACCTCAGCGGAAAAGTATTCAGTTTTTCTCCATTGAGAATGATATTTGCAGTGGGTTTTTCATAGATGGCTTTGATAATATTGATAATATGTGCCCTCTATCCCTACACTTTGAAGCGTTGTTTTTTTTAAAAGATTTTATTTATTTATTTGACAGAGAGAGAGATCACAAATAGGCAGAGAGACAGACAGAGAGAGAGATGAGGAGAAGCAAGCTCCCTGCTGAGCGGAAAGCCCAATGCAGGACTCGATCCCAGGCCCCTGGGATCATGACCTGAGCTGAAGGTAGAGGCTTAACCCACTGAGCCACCCAGGCGCCCCCACTTTGAAGAGTTTTAATCAGGAAGTGATACTGCACTTTGCCATATGCTTTTTCAGCATCTATGGAGAGTATCATATGGTTCTTGTTCTTTCTTTTATTGATGTGTTGTATCACACTGATTGATTTGCAGATGTTGAACCAACCTTGTAGCCCTGGAATAAATCCCAGTTGGTCGTGGTGAATAATCCTTTTAATGTACTGTTGAATCTTATTGGCTAGTATTTTGGTGAGAATTTTGGCATCTGTGTTCATCAAGGATATTGGTCTGTAGTTCTCTTTTTTGATGGGATCCTTGTCTGGTTTTGGGATCAAGGTGATGCTGGCCTCAGAAAAAAAAAGTGTTTGGGAGTTTTCCTTCCATTTCTATTTTTTTTGGAACAGTATCATGAGAATAGGAATTAATTCTTCTTTAAATGTTTGGTAGAATTCCCCTGGGACGCCATCTGGCCCGGGTCTTTTGTTTGTTTGGAGATTTTTAATGACTGTTTCCATCTCCGTACTGGTTATGGATCTGTTCAGGTTTGCTATTTCTTCCTGGCTCAGTTGTGGCAGTTTATATGTCTCTAGGAATGTATCCATTTCTTCCAGATTGTTGAATTTGTTGGCGTAGAGTTGCTCATAGTATGTTCTTATAATTGTTTGTATTTCTTTGGTGTTGGTTGTGATCTCTCCTCTTTCACTCATGATTTTACTTATTGGGGTTCTTTCACTTTTCTTTTTGATAAGTCTGGAAAGGGGTTTATCAATCTTATTAATTCTTTCAAAGAACCAGCTCCTAGTTTTGTTGATTGGTTCTATTGGTTTTTTTTGTTGTTGTTGGTTTTTTGTGGTTTTTGTTTGTTTGTTTCTATTTCATTGATTTCTGCTCTGATCTTTATTATTCCTCTTCTCCTGCTGGGTTTAGGCTTTCCTTGTTGTTCTTTCTCCAAATCCTTTATGTGTAGGGTTATGTTGTGTATTTGAGATCTGAGAAAGAAGCGTGGTTGCACACGTCTGTCACTGCACTCCCCAGGAGCAAGTCTGGGGAACGTGCAGCACGCCGCCCTCAGAGAAGAGAAGGAGCTGTTGGCCTTGTGGTCGGGAAAAGGACGGGAAGCAGGGTAGCCTGCCATGGCAGGAAGAGCAGGCCGGTGGCAAGACAAGTGTCACCTGCCCTCTGTGCGGAGAGACAAAGCCTGGTTCCTAAGGAGACGTGAGGGGACGACTAGGGCAGGGACGCGTGCTCCACTCTGAGGAAGGAGTCTGGGCAGAAGGCAGGCCTGTCATGTGCCTCTGGTCCCAAGGGGACAGCATCTCCTTGACCACCTGTCCATAGGGCAGACTTGGGCTAGCTACTAGGCGCCATACCCGGAACTCACAGAAACAGCTCCCTCGAGAAACGGGCAGTCAGATGCCATCTTCCTCCAACATGTGACAGCGTTTTCGGTGGCAGGGGGTTTGCCGGGGAAGGAGTGGGGACAATCCCCCAAAGCTCCCCATTCCAGTGATCGGGCGGTGTTCAGGGATCCTGTTGCCTCTCCTCTCCTGTGGGGAAGGCACTGGCCTTGTCTGCGAATCCGCCTGAGGTGCAGTGCCAAAGGCCAAGCATTGCCTACACAGGGAGATGGTAGTGGGCATAGAGTGCCATCTTAGGCCACGCACGCTGCGGCAGGGTTGTGTCTGTGTCTGATTAGTTCACCCTGGCAGGGTGAACCGAGGGCTCCAACATGGAGCCCGGGAAAGCAAGGCCCAAGAGACACCAGCTCTCCCGCGACTCTTCTTACCTGATGCGACAGAGCAAACACCCAAAGTTTCTCTGAGGAAGAAGCAGCGAAGTTCGGTTCGTGCCAAGCTGAAAACCTCTGTGAAAGCATAACAGTCGCTGGGAAATCAGAGTCATTCGGAGGGTTGCTGTTGCTGCTTGCCTTAGCCTAGTATTCACAGCACGATGGGAGAAACCAGCATAGAGCGTAAACCTCTTTGCCCTGGTATCCACTCTGGGAAAGCACAGCATTCTTTGGGAAATCAGAGTCCGGTCTGAGGGAAGCTCCTGTTTGCCTGAGCTGGTCTCCTCAGCACGGTGTAATAAACCCGCATGGACCAAAATCCTCTATGCCTGGGCATCCCCTCTGCCTGAGAGAGAAACGCAGTTGCGCCTCTGGAAAGAGCCTAAAGGAAAGGGACACGTTTTTCACTGCGGTCCCCAGGAGCATGTCTGTGGAAGGTACAGCACGCTGCCCGGGGTGAAGAGCAGGAGCCGTTGGCCTTCTGGTCTGGAAACGGTTGCGAAGCATGAGAGCCGGACCTGGCAGGCACAGCAGCCAGTGGAAATACAAGTGTCACCCGCTCCCAAAGCAGAGAGAGAGAAGCCTGGCTGCTAAGGAGGCAGGAGGGGATGAGTAGGACAGGGCGCGTGCTCCACTCTTAGGAAGGAGTCTGCGCAGAAAGCATGCCTGTCTTGAGCCTCTGGGCCCAAGGAGACAGCAGCTCCTTGGCCACCTGTCCTTGGGGCAGACATGCGCTAGCCACCAGGCGCCTACGCAGAACTCACAGAAACAGCTCCCTGAAATAACAGGGAGTCAGATGCCGTCTTCCTCCGGGATGTGGAAGCTTGGATGAGGAACGGGGTTTAAGGGGAAGGAGTAGGCACAGTCCCCCAGAGCTCCCTAATCTGTGCACAGGACGTGTGCTGGGATCCTGTCGCCTCCTCTCTCCTGTGGTGAAGGCAATGGCCTAGAAACCGAGTCTGCCTGAGAGCCGGAGCAAAAGGCAAAGCCTAACCTACCCCAGGAGATGGTAATAGGCATAGAGTGCCATGCTAGGCCAAGCACGCTGCTGCAGGGTTGTGACTGTGTCTGCTTAGCTCGGCATAGCAAGGTGAATTCTGGGCGTAAACTCAGAGCCCGGGAAAGCAAGTCCCAAGAGGCACCAGCTCTCCCGCGGCTCTTCTTCCCTGCCGCGCAGAATGAACACCCAAAGACTTCCTGAGAAGCAGCAGCGAAGTGCTGTTCGCTCCAAGCCAAAGACTCTGCGAAAGCACTGCATTCGCTGACAAATGTTCTGCGGGCTGCTGCTGCTTGCCTGAGCCCAGTCTCGCGGTGGGAGAAACCCGTATACAGCGAAAGCCGCTTTGCCTGGCCATCTCCCCTGGGAAAGCACAGCGTTCCTTGGGAAATCAGCGTTGGGTTTGGGGATGCTGCTGCTGCTTGCCTGCGCTAGTCTCCGCAGCTCTGTGGAAGATACTCGCATGGAGCGAAATGCTCTTTGTCCTAGCATCCCCTCTGCCTGAGAGAGAAGCCAAGTGTGGAGAAGGCGCAGCACACCGCCCCCGGAGAAGAGAAGGATCCCTTGGCCTTGGGTTCGGGAAATGCTCGGGAAGCAAATTAGCCTGCCGTGGCACGAACATCAGGCCGGTGGCAAGACAAGTGTCACCCGCTCCCTCTGCGGAGAGATGGAAGCCTGGCTGCTAAGGAGACATGAGGGGACGATTAAGGCAGAGGCGCGTGCTCCACACTGAGGAAGGAGTCTTGGCAGAAAGCATGTCTGTCCTGAACCTGTGGACCCAAGGTTACAGCATCTCCTTGGCCACCTGTCCCAAGGGCAGACTTGGGCTTGCCACCAGGTGCCATACCCGGAACTCGCAGAAACAACCCCATGGAGAAACGGGCAGTCAGATGCCGTCTTCCACCAAGATGTGGCAGCATTGTGGGTGCAGGGGGTGTGCCGGGGAAAGAGTGGAGACAGTCTCCCACAGTTCCCCATCCCAGTGCACGGGCCGTGTGCAGTGATCCTGTCGCCTCCTCTCTCCTGTGGTGAAGGCACTGGCCTAGACCCCGAGTCTGCCTGAGCGCCAGAGCAAAAGGCAAAGCCTTACCTACCCCAGGAGATGGTAATAGGCATAGAGTACCATGCTAGGCCACGCATGCTGCTGCAGGGTTGTGACTCTGTCTGCTTAGTTCGGCATACTAAGGTGAACCCCGGGCGTAAACTCGGAGCCCGGGAAAGCAGGTCCTAAGAGGCACCCGCTCTCCCGCCGCTCTTCTTCCCTGCCGAGCAGAGTGAACACCCAAACCCTTTCTGAGGAAGCAGCAGCGAAGTGCGGTTCATTCCAAGCTGAAAACCTCTCAGAAAGCATCGCAGTCGCTAGGAAATCAGAGTATGATCTGTTGGCTGCTGTTGCTGCTTGCCCCTGCCTAGTATTCGCAGCACGATGGGAGAAACTCGCATAGAGCGAAAGCTTCTTTGCCCTGGCCTCTCCTCTGGGAAAGCACAGCATTCTTTGGGAAATCAGAGTTCCGTCTGAGGGATGCTCCTGTTTGCCTGAGCTGGTCTCCGCAGCACTGTGTGATAAACCCGCATGGACCAAAATCTTCTATGCCTGGGCATCCCCTCTGCCTGAGAGAGAAGCGCAGTTGCGCCTGTGGAAAGAGCCTTAAGGAAAGGGACACGTTTGTCACTGCGGTCCCCAGGAGCATGTCTGTGGAATGTACAGCACGCTGCCCGGGGAGAAGAGCAGGAGCCATTGGCCTTCTGGTCTGGAAACGGTTGCGAAGCAAGAGAGCCAGCCCTGTCAGGCACAGCGGCCGGTGGAAATACAAGTGTCACCCTCTCCCAGTGCAGAGAGACAGAAGCCTGGCTGCTAAGGAGACAGGAGGGGATGAGTAGGGCAGGGCGCTCACTCCACTCTTAGGAAGGAGTCTGGGCAGAAAGCATGCCTGTCCTCAGCTTCTGGGCCCAAGGACACAGCAGCTCCTTGGCCACCTGTCCTTGGGGCAGACATGCGCTAGCCACCAGGCGCCTACGCTGAACTCGCAGAAACAGCTCCCTGAAATAACGGGGAGTCAGATGCCGTCTTCCTCCAGGATGTTGAAGCTTGGATGAGGCCCGGCGTTTAAGGGGAAGGAGTGGGCACAGTCCCCCAAAGCTCCCTTATCTGTGCACGGGCCCTGTGCAGGGATCCTGTCGCCTCCTCTCTCCTGTGGTGAAGGCACTGGCCTAGACCCCGAGTCTGCCTGAGAGACGGAGTAAAAGGCAAAGCCTAAGCTACCGCAGGAAATGGTAATAGGCATAGAGTGCCATGCTAGGCCAAGCACGCTGCTGCAGGGTTGTGACTGTGTCTGCTTAGCTCGGCATAGCAAGGTGAATCCCGGGTGTAAACTCGGAGCCTTGTAAAGCAAGTCCCAAGAGGCACCAGCTCTCCCGCGGCTCTTCTTCCCTGCCGCGCAGAGTGAACACCCAAAGCCTTTCTGAGAGCAGCAGCGAAGTGCTGTTCACTCCAAGCCAAAGACTCTGCGAAAGCACAGCATTCACTGAGAAATGTTCTGCGGGCTGCTGCTGCTTGCCTGAGCCCAGTCTCGTGGTGCGAGAAAACCGTATACAGCGAAAGACGCCTTGCCTTGGCATCACCCCTCGGAAAACTACAGCGTTCCTTGGGAAATCAGAGTTTGGTTTGGCGATGCTGCTGCTGCTTGTCTGAGCTAGTCTCTCCAGCTTGGTGGAAGATACCCGCATCGAGCGAAATCCTCTTTGCCCTAACATCCCCTTTGCCTGAGAGAGAAGCCAAGTGGGAGGAAGGCGCAGCACACCACCCCCGGAGAAGAGAAGGATCCGTTGGCCTTGGGGTCGGGAAATGCTCAGGAAGCAGGATAGCCTTCCGTGGCACGAACAGCAGGACGGTGGCAAGACAAGTGTCACCCGCTCCCTGTGCGGAGAGATGAAGCCTGGCTGCTAAAGAGACATGAGGGTACTAGTAGGGCAGAGGTGCGTGCTCCACTCTGAGGAAGGAGTCTGGGCAGAAGTCAAGATTGTCCTGTGCCACTGGTCCCAAGTGGACAGCACCTCTTGGCCACCTGTCCCAAGGGCAGACTGGGCTTGCCATCAGGTGTCATACCCGGAACTCGCAGAAAAAACCCCATGGAGAAACGTGCAGTCAGATGCCGCCTTCCACCAGATGTCGCAGCGATGTGGGTGGCAGGGGGTGTGCCAGGGAAAGAGTGGAGACAGTCCCCCACAGTTCCCCATCCCAGTGAACGGGCCATGTGCCGTGATCCTGTCGCCTCCTCTCTCTTGTGGTGAAGGCACTGGCCTAGAACCCGAGTCTGCCTTAGAGCCAGAGCAAAAGGCAAAGCCTGACGTACACCAGGAGAGGGTAATAGGCATAGAGTGCCATGCTAAGCCAATAATTTTGCTGCAGGGTTGTGACTGTGTCTGCTTTGTTCGGCATAGCAAGGAGAATCCGGATCGTAAACTCGGAGCCCGTGAAAGCAAGTCCCAAGAAGCATCAGCTCTCCCGCGTCTCTTCTTCCCTGCCGCTTAGAGTGAACACCCAAAGCCTTTCTGAGGAAGCAGCAGAGAAGTGCTGATCGTGCCAAACTGAAAACCTCTGCGAAAGGATAGCAGTCGCTGGGAAATGAGAGTCGGTTCTTAGGGCTGCTGTTGCTGCTTGCCTTTGCCTAGTATTCACAGCATGATGGGAGAAACCCGCATAGAGCGAAAGCCTCTTTGCCCTGGCATCCCCTCTGTGAAAGCACTGCATTCTTTGGGAAATCAGAGTCCGGTCTGAGGGATGCTCCTGTTTGTCTGAGCTAGTCTCCTCAGCACGGTGTAATAAACCCGCATGGAGCGAAATCCTCTATGCCTGGGCATCCCATCTGCTTTGTGAGAGAAGCGCGGTTGCGCTTGTGGAGAGAGCCTTAAGGAAAGGGACACGTTTTTCACTGCGCTCCCCAGGAGCATATCTGTGAAAGTTGCAGCACGCTGCCCGGGGAGAAGAGAAGGAGCCATTGGCCTTCTGGTCAGGAAACGGTTACGATGCAGCAGAGCCGGCCATACAAGTATCACCCGCTCCCAGTGCAGAGAGACAGAAGCCTGGCTGCTAAGGAGACAGCAGGGGATGAATAGGGTAGGGCGCTCACTCCACTCTTAGGAAGGAGTCTGGGCAGAAAGCATGCCTGTTCTGAACCTCAGGGCCCAAGGAGACAGCAACTCCTTGGCCACCTGTCCCTGGGGCAGACATGCGCTAGCCACTAGAAACCTACGCTGAACTCGCAGAAACAGCTCCCTGTAATAACGTGGAGTCAGATGCCGTCTTCCTCCAGAATGTGGAAGCTTGGAGGAAGCACGGAATTAAGGGGAAGGAGTGGGGACAGTCACCCAAAGCTCCCTATTCAGTGCACGGGCGGTGTGTAGGGATTCTGTCACCTCTCCTTTCCTGTGGGGAAAGCACTGGCCTAGTCCGCTCATCCGCGGACTCATCCAAAGAATGCTATGCTTTCCCAGAGCGGATGTCAGGGCAAAGAGGCTTTGCCTTATGTGGGTTTCTCTCATCATGCTGTGAATACTAGGCTAAGGCAAGCAGCAACAGCAGCCCTCACAACCGGCTCTGATTTCCCAGCGACTGCTATGCTTTCGCAGAGCTTTTCAGCTTGGCACGAACCACACTTCGCTGCTGCTTCCTCAGAAAGGCTGTGGGTGTTCACTCTGCGTGGCTGGGAAGAAGAGCCGAGAAAGAGTTGGTGCCTCTTGGGACTTGTTTTCGCGGGCGCCCAGTTTTCGCCCGGGATTCACCTTATTATGCCGAACTAAGCAGACAGTCACAACCCTGCAGCAGCGTGCTGGCCTAGAATGGCACTCTATGCCTATTACTATCTCCTGGGATAGGTTAGTATTTGTTTTTGCTACGGCTCTCAGGCAGACTCGGGATCTAGGCCAGTGCCTTCACCACAGGAGTGAGGAGTCGACAGGATCCCTGCACAGGTCCCGTGCACAGATTCGGGAGCTTTGGGGGACTGTGCCCACTCATTCCCCTTAAACCCCGTTCCTCATCCAAGCTTCCACATCCTGGAGGAAGACGGCATATGACTCCCCGTTATTTCAGGGAGCTGTTTCTGCGAGTTCAGCATAGGCGCCTGGTGGCTAGTGCATGTCTGCTCCAGGGACAGGTGGCCAAGGAGTTGCTGTGTCCTTGGGTCCAGAGGCTCAGGACAGGCATGATTTCTGCCCAGACTCCTTCCTAAGAGTGGAGCACGCGCCCTGCCCTACTCATCCCCTCCTGTCTCCTTAGCAGCCAGGCTTCCATCTCTCCGCACAGGGAGCGGGTGACACTTGTCTTGCCACCGGCCAGCTGTTCCTGCCACGCCAGGCTATTCTGCTTCCCGAGCATTTCCCTACCCAAAGGCCAACGGCTCCTCCTCTTCTACTGGGGTGGCATGATGCGCCTTCCCCACACTTGGCTCCTCTCTCAGGCAAAGGGGATGCTAGGGCAAAGAGTATTTCGCTCCATGCGGGTTTCTTCCACCGAGCTGCGGATACTAGCTCAGAGAAGCAGCAGCAGCATCGCCAAACCCAACTCTGATTTCCCAAGGAACGCTGTGCTTTCCCATGGGAGAGGCCCAGGCAAAGCCGCTTTCGCTGTATACGGGTTTCCTCAATGCGAGACTGGACAAGTGGCCAAGGAGCTGCTGTCTCCTTGGGCCCTGAGGTTCAGGACAGGCATGCTTTCTGCCCAGACTCCTTCCTAAGAGTGGAGTCTCCTACTCATCTCCTCCTGTCTCCTTAGCACCCAGGCTTCTGACTCTCTGCACTGCGAGCGGGTGATACTTGTATTGCCGGCTCTCCTGCTTCGCAACCGTTTCTGGACCAGAAGGCCAATGGCTCCTGCTCTTCTTCCCTGGGCAGCGTGCTGCAACTTTCACAGATATGCTCCTGGGGAGCGCAGTGAAAATCGTGTCCCTTTCCTTAAGCCTCTTTCCATAGGCGCAACCGCGCTTTTCTCTCAGGCAGAGGGGATGCCCGGGATAGAGGATATCGCTCCATGCGGGTTTATCACACAGTTCTGCGGAGACCAGCTCAGGCAACAGGAGCATCCCTCAGACGGAACTCTGATTTCCCAAAGAATGCTGTGCTTTCCCAGAGCGGATGCCAGGGCAAAGAGGCTTTTCCTCCATGCGGCTTTCCCACATCGTGCTGCGAATACTAGGCAGGGGCAAGCAGCAACAGCAGCCCACAGAACCCACTCTGATTTCCTAGCGACTGCTATGCTGAGAGGTTTCATGAACCGCACTTTGCTGCTGCTTCCTCAGAAAGGCTTTGGGTGTACAATCTGCTTGGCAGGGAAGAAGAGCCGCGGGAGAGCTGGTGCCTCTTGGGACTTGCATTCCCGGGCTCTGAGTTTACGTCCGGGATTCACCTTGCTATACCGAACTAAGCAGACACAGTCACAACCCTGCAGCATCTTGCTTGGCCTAGTATGGCACTCTATGCCTATTACCATATCCTGGGGTAGGTTAGGCTTTGCCTTTTGCTCCGTCTATCAGGCAGACTCGGGCTCTAGGTTAGTGCCTGCACGACAGGAGAGATGAGGCGACAAGATCCCTGCACAGGGCCCGTGCACAGATTAGGGTGCTTAGGGGGACTGTGCCCAATCCTTCCCCTTAAACCCCGTTCCTCCTACAAGCTTCCACATCCTGGAGGAAGATGGCATCTGACTCCCCATTATTTCAGGGAGCTGTTTCTGCGAGTTCAGCGTTGGCGTCTGGTGGCTAGTGCATGTCTGCCCCAAGGGCTGGTGGCCAAGGAGCTGCTGTCTCCTTGGGCCCAGAGGCTCAGGACAGGCATGCTTTTTGCCAAGACTCTTTCCTAAGAGTTAAGAACGCGCCCTGCCCTACTCATCCCCTTCTGTCTCCTTTTCAGCCAGGCTTCTGTCTCTCTGCACTGGGAGCGGGTGACAGTTGTATTTCCACTGGCCGCTATGCCTGCCAGGGCCGACTCTCCTGCTTCGTAACCGTTTCCAGACCAGAAGGCCAACGGCTCCTGCTCTTCTCCCCAGGCAGCGTGATGCACCTTCCACAGACATGCACCTGGGGACCGCAGTGAAAAACATGTCCCTTACCTTAAGGCTCTTTCCACAGGCGCAACAGCGTTTCTCTCTCAGGCAGAGGGGATGCCCAGGCATAAAGGATTTCGCTCTATGCGGGTTTATTGCACCGTGCTGAGGAGACCAGCTCAGGTAAACAGGCGCATCCCTCAGACCGAACTGTGATTTCCAAAGAATGCTGGGCTTTCCCAGAGGAGATGCCCGGGCAAAGGGGCTTTCGCTCTATGCGGGATTCTCCCATCGTGCTGCAAATACTTGGCTACGGTAAAGCAGCAACAGCAGCCCTCAGAAGAAAGCCTATATCCAGCAGGAGAAGAGGAATAATAAAGATCAGAGCAGAAATCAATGAAATAGAAACAAACAAACAAAAACCACAAAAATCCACCAACAAAAAAAAAACAATAGAACAAATCAACAAAACTAGGAGCTGGTTCTTTTAAATAATTAATAAGATTAATAAACTCCTTTCCAGACTTATCAAAAAGAAAAGAGAAAAAATCTAAATAAATAAGATGAGAAGGGCAGGGCACTCGACCTCCACTCTTAGGAAGGAGTCTGGCCAGAAAGCATGCCTGTCCTGAACCTCTGGGTTCTAGAAGAGGGCAACTCCTTGGAAACATGTCCCTGGAGCAGAAATGCGCTAGCCACTAGGCGCCTACGCTGAACTCGTAGAAACAGCTCCCTGAAATAACGGGTTGTCAGATGCCGTCTTCCTCCAGGATGTGGAAGCTTGGATGAGGAACAGGGTTTAAGGGGAGGAATGGGCACAGTCCCCCAAAGCTCCCTAATCTGTGCACGGGCCGTGTGCAGGGATCCTGTCGCCTCCTCTCTCCTGTGGTGACGGCACTGGCCTAGAGCCCGAGTCTGCCTTAGAGCCGGAGCAAAAACAAATCGTAACCTACCCCAGGATATGGTAATAGGCATAGAGTGCCAAGCTAGGCCAGCACGCTGCTGCAGGGTTGTGACTGTCTGCTTAGTTGGCATAGCAAGGTGAATCCCGGGCATAAACTCGGAGCCCGGGAAACCAAGTCCCAAGAGGCACCAGCTCTCCCTCGGCTCTTCTTCCCAGCCGCGGAGAGTGAACACCCAAAGCCTTTCTGAGGAAGCAGCAGCGAAGTCCGGTACGTGCCAAGCTGAAAAGCTCTGCGAAAGCAAAACAGTCGCTGGGAAATCAGAGTCGGTTCTGAGGGCTGCTGTTGCTGCTTGCCTTAGCATGCTGGGAGAACCCCGCATAGAGCGAAAGCCTCTTTGCCCTGACATCCCCTCTGGGAAAGCATAGCATTCTTTGGGAAATCCGTGTCCGGTCTAAGGGATGCTCCTGTTTGCCCGAGCTGGTCTGCTCAGCACGGTGTAATAAACCCGCATGGAGCGAAATCTCTATGCCTGGGCATCCCCTCTGCCTGAGAGAGAACGTGGTTGCACCTGTGGAAAGAGCCTAAAGGAAAGGGACACGTTTTTCACTGCGGTCCCCAGGAGCATGTCTGTGGAAGTGCAGCACGCTGCCCGGGGAGAAGAGCAGGAGCCGTTGGCCTTCTGGTCTGGAAATTCTTGCGAAGAAGGAGAGCCGGCCCTGACAGGCACAGCGGCCGGTGTAAATGCAAGTGTCACCCGCTCCCAGTGCAGAGAGACAGAAGCCTGGCTGCTACGGAGACAGGAGGGGATTAGTAGGGCAGGGTGTGCTCCACTCTTAGGAAGGAGTCTGGGCAGAAAACATGCCTGTCCTGAACCTCTGGGCCCAAGGAGACAACTCCTCGGCCACCTGTGCCTGGGGCAGACATGCCCTAGCCACCAGGCTCCTAAGCTGAACTCGCAGGAAAAGCTCCCTGAAATAACGGGGAGTCAGATGCCGTCTACCTCCAGGATGTGGAAGTTTGGATGAGGCATGGCGTTTAAGGGGAAGGAGTGGGCACAGCCCCAAAGAGCTCCCTTATCTGTGCACGGGCCCTGTGCAGGAATCCTGTCGCCTCCACTCTCCTGTGGTGAAGGCACAGGCCTAGAGACCGTTGTATGCCGGAGAACCGAAGCAAAAGGCAAAGCCTAACCTACCCCAGGAGAAGGTAATAGGCACAGAGTGCCATGCTAAGCCAAGGATTTTGCTGCAGGGTTGTGACTGTGTCTGCTTAGTTCGGCATAGCAAGGTGAATCCCGGGCGTAAACTCGGAGCCCGGGAAAGCAAGTCCCAAGAGACACCAGCTCTCCCGAGGCTCTTCTTCCCTGCCCCGCAGAGTGAACACCAATAGCCTTTCTGAGAGCAGCAGCGAAGTGCTGTTCGCTCCAAGCCAAAGTCTCTGCGAAAGCACAGCATTCGCTGAGGAATGTTCTGTGGGCGGCTGCTGCTTGCCTGAGCCCAGTCTCGCGGTGGGAGAAACCCGTATACAGCGAAAGCCGCTTTGCCCTGGCATCTCCCCTCGGAAAGCACAGCGTTCCTTGGGAAATCAGAGTTTGGTTTGGGGATACTGCTGCTGCTTGTCTGAGCTAGTCTCCGCTGCTCGGTGGAAGATACCCGCATCGAGCGAAATCCTTTTTGCCCTAACATCCCCTTTGCCGGCGAGAGAAGCCAAGTGTGGGAAGGCGCAGAATGCCGCGCCCGGAGAAGAGAAGGAGCCGTTGGCCTTGTGGTCGGGAAACGCTCGGGAAGCAGGATAGCAGGCCATGGCACGAACAACAGGCCGGTGGCAAGACAAGTGTCACCCGCTCCCTGTGCGGAGAGATGGAAGCCTGGGTGCTAAAGAGACATGAGGGTACAACTAGGGCAGAGGCGCTTGCTCCACTCTGAGGAAGGAGTCTTGGCAGAAGTCAAGATTGTCCTGTGCCGCTGGTCCAAGGGGACAGCATCTCATTGGCCACCTGACCCAAGGGCAGACATGGGCTTGCCACCAGGTGTCATACGCGGAACTCGCAGAAACAACCACATGGAGAAACGGGTAGTCAGATGCCGTCTTACACCAGATGTGGCAGCGATGAGGGTGTCAGGGGATGTGCCAGGGAAAGAGTGGAGATAATCCCTCACGATTCCCCATCCCAGTGCACAGGCCATGTGCCGTGATCCTGTCGCCTCCTCTCTCCTGTGGTGAAGGCACTGGCCTAGAACCTGAGTCTGCCTGAGCGCCAGAGCAATAGGCAAAGCCTTACCTACCCCAGGAGATGGTAATAGTCATAGACTGCCATGCTAGGACACGCACACTGCTGCAGGGTTGTGACTGTCTGCTTAGTTCGGCATAGCAAGGTGAAAAACGGGCGTGAACTTGGAGCCCAGGAAAGCAAGTCCCAAAAGGCACCAGCTCTCCCGCGGCTCTTCTTCCCCGCCGTGACAGAGCGAACAACGAAAGCCTCTATGAGGAAGCAGCCGCGAAGTTCGGATCGTGCCAAGCTGAAAACCTCTGCAAAAGCATAGCAGTCGCTGGGAAATCAGAGTCCGTTCTGTGGGCTGCTGTTGCTGCTTGCCTTTGCCTAGTATTGGCAGCACGATGGGAGAAACCCATATAGAGCGAAAGCTTCTTTGCCCGGGCATCTCCTCAGAGAAAGCAGAGCATTCTTTGGGAAATCAGAGTCCGGTCTGAGAGATGCTCTTGTTTGCCTGAGCTGGTCTCCTCAGCACGGTGTAATAAACCCGCATGGACCAAAATCCTCTATGCCTGGGCATCCCCTCTGCCTGAGAGAAAAGCGCGGTTGCGCCTGTGGAAAGAGCCTAAAGGAAATGGACACGTTTTTCACTGCGCTCCCCAGGAACATGTCTGTGGAAGTTGCATCACGCTGCCCGTGGAGAAGAGCAGGAGCCGTTGGCCTTCTGGTCTGGAAACGGTTGCGAAGCAGGAGAGCCGGCCCTGTCAGGCACAGCGGCCGGTGGAAATACAAGTGTCACCCGCTCCCAATGCAGAGAGACAGAAGCCTGGCTGCTAAGGAGACAGGGGGGGATGAGTAGGACAGGGCTTGTGCTCCACTCTTAGGAAGGAGTCTGGGCAGAAAGCATGCCTGTCCTGAACCTCTGGGCCCAAGGAGACAGCAACTCCTTGGCCACCTGTGCCTGGGGCAGACAAGCGCTAGCCACCAGGCTCCTACACTGAACTCACAGAAACAGCTCCCTGAAATAACGGGGAGTCAGATGCCCTCTTCCTCCAGGATGTGGAAGCTTGGAGGAGGCACGGGGTTTAAGGGGAAGGAGTGGGGACAGTCTCCCAAAGCTCCCTATTCAGTGCATGGGCGGTGTGCTGGAATCCTGTAACCTCTCCTTTCTTGTGGGGAAAGCACTGGCCTAGTCCGAGACTCCGCCTGAGCGCCAGAGTAAAAGGCCTAGTGATGCCTACACTGGGAGATGGTAGTGTGCATAGAGTGCCATCCTAGGCTATGCACGCTAATGCAGGGTGTTCGCTATGTCGCTGTAGGGAAGAAGAGCCGCGGGTTAGCTGGTGCCTCTCGGGACTTGCTTTCAGGGGCTCCAAGTTCACGCCCGGCGTTCACATTGCTATGCCGTACTAAGCAGAGAGTCACAACCCTGCAGCAGCGTGCGTGTCCTAACATGGCACTCTAAGCCTATTACCATCTCCTGTGATAGGTAAGGCTTTGCCTTTTGCTCTGGCGCTCAGTCATACTCGGGGTCAAGGCCAGTACTTTCACCGCAGGAGAGAGGAGGCGACAGGATTACTGCACACGGCCCGTGCACTGGGATGGGGAACTGTGGGAGAATGTCTCCACTCTTTCCCCAGCAAACCCCCTGCCACCCACATCGCTACCATATCTTGGTGGAAGACGGCATCTGGCTGCCCGTTCCTCCATTGGGTTGTTTCTGCGAGTTCCGGGTTTGGCACCTGGTGGCAAGCCCAAGTTTGCCCTTGGGACAGGTGGCCAAGAAGATGCTGTCCGCTTGGGACCAGAGGCACAGGACAAACCTGCTTCTGCCCAGACTCCTTCCTCAGAGTGGAGCACGCGCCTCTGCCCTTGCCGTCCCCTCATTTCTCCTAAGCAGCCAGGTTTCCATCTCTCCACACAGGGAGCGGGTGACACTTGTCTTGCCACCAGCCTGATGTTGGTGCCACGGCAGGCTATTCTGCTTCCTGAGTGTTTCCCGACCCCAAGGCCAATGGATCCTTCTCTTCTCTGGGGGCAGCGTGCTGCGCCTTCCCAACACTTGGCTTCTCTCTCAGGCAGAGGGGATGCTAGGACAAAGAACATTTCGCTCCATGCGGGTTTCTTCCACCGAACTGCGGAGACTAGCTCAGGCAAGCAGCAGCAGCATCGCCAAACCCAATGCTGATTTCCCAAGGAACTCTGTGTTTTCCCAGGGGAGAAGGCCAGGCAAAGCGGCTTTCGCTGTATACGGGTTTCTCCCACCGCGAGACTGGGCTCAGGCAAGCAGCAGCAGCCCGCAGAACATTTGTCAGCGAATGCAGTGCTTTCGCAGAGTCTTTGGCTTGGAGCGAACAGCACTTCGCTGCTGCTTCTCAGGAAGTCTTTGGGTGTTCACTCTGCGCGGCAGGGAAGAAGAGCCTCGGGAGAGCTGGTGCCTCTTGGGACTTGCTTTCCCGGGCTCTGAGTTTACGCCCAGAATTCACCTTGCTATGCCGAGCTAAGCAGACAGTCATAACCCTTCAGCAGCGTGCTTGGTCTAGCAATGCACTCTATGCCTATTACCATCTCCTGGGGTAGCTTAGGTTTTGCCTTTTGCTCCGGCTCTCAGGCAGACTCGGGGTCTAGGCCAGTGCCTTCACCACAGGAGAAAGGAGGCGACAGGATCCCTGCACACGGCCTGTGCACAGATTAGGGAGCTTTGGGGGACTGTGCCCACTGCTACCCCTTTAACCCCGTTCCTCATCCAAGCTTCCACATACTGGAGGAAGACGGCATCTGACTCCCTGTTATTTCAGGGAGCTGTTTCTGCGAGTTCAGCGTAGGCGCCTGGTGGCTAGTGCATGTCTGCCCCAAGGGCAGGTGGCCAAGGAGCTACTGTCTCCTTGGGCCCTGATTCTCAGGACAGGCATGCTTTCTGCCCAGACTCCTTCCTAAGAGTGGAGCACGCGCCCTGCCCTACTCATCCCCTCCTGTCTCCTTAGCAGCCAGGCTTCTGTCTCTCTGCACTGGGAGCGGGTGACACTTGTATTTCCACCGGCCGCAGTTCCTGCCAGGGCCGGCTCTCCTGCTTCGCAACCATTTCCAGACCAGAAGGCCAACGGCTCCTGCTCTTCTCCACGGGCAGCGTGCTGCACCTTCCACAGACATGCTCTTGGAGACCTCAGTGAAAAACTTGTCCCTTTCCTTAAGGCTCTTTCCACAGGCGCAACCGAACTTCTCTCTCAGGCAGAGGGAATCCCCAGGCATGGAGGATTTCGCCCCATGCTGGTTTATTATACCGTGCTGAGGAGACTAGCTCAAACAGGAGCATTCCTCAGACCGGACTCTGATTTCCCAAAGAATGCTGTGCTTTCCCAGAGGGGATGCCACGGCAAAGAGGCTTTCACTCTACGCAGGTTTCTCCCATCGTGCTGTGAATACTAGGCTAAGGCAAGCAGCAACAGCAGCCCTCAGAACCGACTCTCATTTCCCATCGACTGCTATGCTTTCGCAGAGGTTCTCAGCTTGGCACGATCTGCACTTCTCTGCTTCTTCCTCAGAAAGACTTTGGGTGTTCAGTCTGCGCGGCAGGGAAGAAGAGCCTCGGGAGAGCTGGTGCCTCTTGGGACTTCATTTCCCGGGCTCCGATTTTACGATCGGGATTCTCCTTGCTATGCCGAACTAAGCAGACACAGTCACAACCCTGCAGCAGCGTGCCTGGCCTAGCATGGCTCTCTATGCCTATTACCCTCTCCTGGGGTAGGTCAGGCTTTGCCTTTTGCTCCGGCTCTCAGGCAGATTCGAGTTCTAGGCCAGTGCCTTCACCACAGGAGAGAGGAGGCTACAGGATCACGGTACACGGCCCGTGCACTGGGATGGGGAACTGTTGGGGACTGTCTCCACTCTTTCCCCGGCACACCCACTGCCACCCACTTTGCTCCCACATCTGGTGGAAGATGGCATCTGACTGCCCTCACCACAGGAGAGAGGTGGCGACACGATACTTGCACACGGCCCGTGCACAGATAAGGGAGCTTTGGGGGACTGTGCCCACTCCTTCCTCTTAAACGCCGTGCCTCCTCCAAGCTTCCACATCCTGGAGGAAGACAGCATCTGACTCTCCGTTATTTCAGGGAGCTGTTTCTGCGAGTTGAGCGTAGGCGCCTGGTGGCTAGCGCATGTCTGCCCCAGGGACAGGTGGCCAAGGAGTTGCTGTCTCCTTGGGCCCAGAGGTTCAGGACAGGCATGCTTTCTGCCAGACTCCATCCTAAGAGTGGAGCATGTGCCCTGCCCTACTCATCCCCTCCTGTCTCCTTTGCAGCCAGGCTTCTGTCTCTCTGCACTGCGAGCGGGTGATACTTGTATTTCCACTGGCCGCAGTTCCTGCCAGGGCCGGCTCTCCTGCTTCGCAACCGTTTCCGGACCAGAAGGCCAATGGCTCCTGCTCTTCTCCCCGGGCAGCGTGCTGCAACTTTCACAGATATGCTCCTGGGGAGCGCAGTGAAAAACGTGTCCCTTTCCTTAAGCCTCTTTCCATAGGCGCAACCGCGCTTCTCTCTCAGGGAGAGGGGATGCCCGGGATAGAGGATTTCGCTCCATGCGGGTTTATCACACAGTGCTGCGGAGACCAGCTCAGGCAACAGGAGCATCCCTCAGACGGAACTCTGATTTCCCAAAGAATGCTGTGCTTTCCCAGAGGAGAGGCCAGGGCAAAGAAGCTTTCGCTCTATGCGAGTTTCTCCCATCGTGCTGCGAATACTAGGCAGGGGCAAGCAGCAACAGCAGCCAACAGATCATACTCTGATTTCCTAGCGACTGCGATGCTTTCTGAGAGGTTTTCAGCTTGGAATGAACCGCACTTCGCTGCTGCTTCCTCAGAAAGGGTCTGGGTGTTCACTCTGCTCGGCAGGGAAGAAGAGCGGCGGGAGAGCGGGTGCCTCTTAGGACCTGCTTTCCCGGGCTCCGAGTTTACGCCCGGGGTTCACCTAAGTATGCCGAACTAAGCAGACAGAGTCACAACCCTGCAGCAGCATGCGTGGCCTAGCATGGTACTCTATGCCTATTACCATCTCCTGGGGTAGGTAAGGCTTTGCCTTTTGCTCTGGCGCTCAGGCAGACTCGGGGTCTAGGCCAGTGCCTTCACCACAGGAGAGAGGAGGCGACAGGATCACTGCACACGGCCCGTGCACTGGGATGGGGAACTGTGGGAGACTGTCTCCACTCTTTCCCCGGCACACCCCCTGCACCCACAATGCTGCCACATCTTGGTGGAAGACGGCATCTGACTGCCCGTTTCTCCATGGGGTTGTTTCTGCGAGTTCCGGGTATGGCACCTGGTGGCAAGCCCAAGTCTGCCCTTGGGACAGGTGGCCAAGGAGATGCTGTAACCTTGGGTCCACAGGTTCAGGACAGACATGCTTTCTGCCAAGACTCCTTCCTCAGTGTGGAGCACGCGCCTCTGCCTTAATCGTCCCCTCATGTCTCCTTAGCAGCCAGGCTTCCATCTCTCCGCAGAGGGAGCGGGTGACACTTGTCTTGCCACCGGCCTGATGTTCGTGCCACGGCAGGCTAATTTGCTTCCCGAGCATTTCCCGAACCCAAGGCCAAGGGATCCTTCTCTTCTCCGGGGGCGGTGTGCTGCGCCTTCTCCACACTTGGCTTCTCTCTCAGGCAGAGGGGATGCTAGGACAAAGAGCATTTCGCTCCATGCGAGTATCTTCCACAGAGCTGCGGAGACTAGCGCAGGCAAGCAGCAGCAGCATCCCCAAACCCAACGCTGATTTCCCAAGGAACGCTGTGCTTTCCCAGGGGAGATGGCCAGGCAAAGCGGCTTTCGCTGTATACGGGTTTCTCCCACCGCGAGACTGGGCTCAGGCAAGCAGCAGCAGCCCGCAGAACATTTGTCAGCGAATGCAGTGCTTTCGCAGAGTCTTTGGCTTGGAGCGAACAGCACTTCGCTGCTGCTTCTCAGGAAGTCTTTGGGTGTTCATTCTGCGCGGCAGGGAAGAAGAGCCGCGGGAGAGCTGGTGCCTCTTGGGACTTGCTTTCCCGGGCTCTGAGTTTACGCCCAGAATTCACCTTGCTATGCCGAGCTAAGCAGACACAGTCACAACCCTGCAGCAGCGTGCTTGGCCTAGCATGGCACTCTATGCCTATTACCATCTCCTGGGGTAGGTTAGGCTTTGCCTTTTGCTCCGGCTCTCAGGCAGACTCGGTTTCTAGGCCATTGCCTTCACCACAGGAGAGAGGAGGCGACAGGATCCCAGCACACGTCCTGTGCACAGATTAGGGAGCTCTGGGGGACTGTGCCTACTCCTTCCCCTTAAACCCCGTTCCTCATCCAAGCTTCCACATCCCGGAGGAAGACGGCATCTGACTCCCTGTTATTTCAGGGAGCTGTTTCTGCGAGTTCAGCGTAGGCGCCTGGTGGCTAGCGCATGTCTGCCCCAAGGACAGGTGGCCAAGGAGCTGCTGTCTCCTTGGGCCCAGAGGCTCAAGACAGGCATGCTTTCTGCGCAGACTCCTTCCTAAGAGTGGAGCACGCGCCCTGTCCTACTCATCCCCTCCTGCCTCCTTAGCAGCCAGGCTTCTCTCTCTCTGCTTTGGGAGCGGGTGACACTTGTATTTCCACTGGCTGCTGTGCCTGCCAGGTCCGGCTCTCATGCTTCGCAACCGTTTCCAGACCAGAAGGCCAACGGCTCCTGCTCTTCACCCCGGGCAGCGTGCTGTACCTTCCACAGACATGCTCCTGGGGACCGCAGTGAAAAACGTGTCCCTTTCCTTTAGGCTCTTTCCAGAGGCGCAACTGCGTTTCTCTCTCAGGCAGAGGGGATGCCCAGGCATAGAGGATTTTGGTCCATGCGGGTTTATTACACCGTGCTGAGGAGACCAGCTCAGGCAAACAGGAGCTTCCCTCAGACCGGACTCTGATTTCCCAAAGAATGCTGTGCTTTCCCAGAGTGGATACCAGGGCAAAGAGGTTTACGCTCTATGCTGGTTTCTCCCATCGTGCTGTGAATACTAGGCTAAGGCAAGCAGCAACAGCAACCCTCCGAATGACTCTGATTTCCCAGCGACTGTTATGCTTTCACAGAGGTTTTCAGCTTGGCACGAACCGAACTTCGCTGCTTCTTCCTCAGAGAAACTTTGGGTGTTTGCTCTGTCGCATCAGGTAAGAAGAGTCGCGGGAGAGCTGGTGTCTCTTGGGCCTTGCTTTCCCGGGCTCCATGTTGGAGCCCTCGGTTCACCCTGCCAGGGTGAACTAATCAGACACAGACACAACCCTGCCGCAGCGTGCGTGGCCTAAGATGGCACTCTATGCCCACTACCATCTCCCTGTGTAGGCAATGCTTGGCCTTTGGCACTGCACCTCAGGCGGATTCGCAGACAAGGCCAGTGCCTTCCCCACAGGAGAGGAGAGGCAACAGGATCCCTGAACACCGCCCGATCACTGGAATGGGGAGCTTTGGGGGATTGTCCCCACTCCTTCCCCGGCAAACCCCCTGCCACCGAAAACGCTGTCACATGTTGGAGGAAGATGGCATCTGACTGCCCGTTTCTCGAGGGAGCTTTTTCTGTGAGTTCCGGGTATGGCGCCTAGTAGCTAGCCCAAGTCTGCCCTATGGACAGGTGGTCAAGGAGATGCTGTCCCCTTGGGACCAGAGGCACATGACAGGCCTGCCTTCTGCCCAGACTCCTTCCTCAGAGTGGAGCACGCGTCCCTGCCCTAGTCGTCCCCTCACGTCTCCTTAGGAACCAGGCTTTGTCTCTCCGCACAGAGGGCAGGTGACACTTGTCTTGCCACCGGCCTGCTCTTCCTGCCATGGCAGGCTACCCTGCTTCCCGTCCTTTTCCCGACCACAAGGCCAACAGCTCCTTCTCTTCTCTGAGGGCGGCGTGCTGCACGTTCCCCAGACTTGCTCCTGGGGAGTGCAGTGACAGACGTGTGCAACCACGCTTCTTTCTCAGATCTCAAATACACAACATAACCCTACACATAAAGGATTTGGAGAAAGAACAACAAGGAAAGCCTAAACCCAGCAGGAGAAGAGGAATAATAAAGATCAGAGCAGAAATCAATGAAATAGAAACAAACAAACAAAAACCACAAAAAACCAACAACAACAAAAAAAACCAATAGAACCAATCAACAAAACTAGGAGCTGGTTCTTTGAAAGAATTAATAAGATTGATAAACCCCTTTCCAGACTTATCAAAAAGAAAAGTGAAAGAACCCCAATAAGTAAAATCATGAGTGAAAGAGGAGAGATCACAACCAACACCAAAGAAATACAAACAATTATAAGAACATACTATGAGCAACTCTACGCCAACAAATTCAACAATCTGGAAGAAATGGATACATTCCTAGAGACATATAAACTGCCACAACTGAGCCAGGAAGAAATAGCAAACCTGAACAGATCCATAACCAGTACGGAGATGGAAACAGTCATTAAAAATCTCCAAACAAACAAAAGACCCGGGCCAGATGGCGTCCCAGGGGAATTCTACCAAACATTTAAAGAAGAATTAATTCCTATTCTCATGATACTGTTCCAAAAAAAATAGAAATGGAAGGAAAACTCCCAAACACTTTTTTTTTCTGAGGCCAGCATCACCTTGATCCCAAAACCAGACAAGGATCCCATCAAAAAAGAGAACTACAGACCAATATCCTTGATGAACACAGATGCCAAAATTCTCACCAAAATACTAGCCAATAAGATTCAACAGTACATTAAAAGGATTATTCACCACGACCAACTGGGATTTATTCCAGGGCTACAAGGTTGGTTCAACATCTGCAAATCAATCAGTGTGATACAACACATCAATAAAAGAAAGAACAAGAACCATATGATACTCTCCATAGATGCTGAAAAAGCATATGGCAAAGTGCAGTATCACTTCCTGATTAAAACTCTTCAAAGTGGGGGCGCCTGGGTGGCTCAGTGGGTTAAGCCTCTACCTTCAGCTCAGGTCATGATCCCAGGGGCCTGGGATCGAGTCCTGCATTGGGCTTTCCGCTCAGCAGGGAGCTTGCTTCTCCTCATCTCTCTCTCTGTCTGTCTCTCTGCCTATTTGTGATCTCTCTCTCTGTCAAATAAATAAATAAAATCTTTTAAAAAAAACAACGCTTCAAAGTGTAGGGATAGAGGGCACATATTATCAATATTATCAAAGCCATCTATGAAAAACCCACTGCAAATATCATTCTCAATGGAGAAAAACTGAATACTTTTCCGCTGAGGTCAGGAACACGGCAGGGATGTCCGTTATCACCACTGGTATTCAACATCGTACTAGAAGTCCTAGCCTCAGCAATCAGACAACAAAAAGAAATTAAAGGCATCCAAATTTCGCCAAAGTGGCAGAAGAGAAGTCAAACTATCCCTGTTTGCAGATGATATAATACTGTATGTGGAAAACTTAAAGGACTCCACTCCAAATCTGCTATAACTTGTATAGAAATTCTGTAAAGTGTCAGGATATAAATCAATGAACAGAAATTGGTTGCATTTTTTTTATATACCAACAAGACTGAAGAAATAGAAATTAAGGAGTGAATCCCATTTACAATTGCACCCAAAACCCTAAGATACCTAGGAATAAACCTAACAAAGAATCTGTACTCAGAAAACTCTAAAGTACTCATGAAAGAAATTGAAGAAGACACAAAGAAATGGAAAAATGTTCCATGCTCCTTTATTGGAAGAACAAATATTGTGAAAATGTCTATGCTACCTAAAGCAATCTACACATTTAATGCAATCCCTATCAAAATCCCATTCATTTTTTTTCAAAGAAATGGGACAAATCATCCTAAAATATATATGGAACCAGAAAATACCTCGAATAGCCAGAGGAATATTGAAAAAGAAAGCCAAAGTTGTTGGCATCACAATTCCAGACTTCAAGCTCTATTACAAAGTTGTCATCATCAAGATAGTAGGGAACTGTCCCCAAAACAGACATAGATCAATGGAACAGAATAGAGAGCCCAGAAATACACCCTCAACTCTATGGTCAACTAATCTTCAACAAAGCAGGAAGGAATGTCCTATGGAAAAAAGACAGCCTCTTCAACAAATGGTGTTGGGAAAATTGAACAGCCACATGCAGAAAAATGAAATTGGACCATTTCCTTACACCACACATGAAAATAGGCTGGAAATGGATAAAGAAGCATAATGTGAGAAAGGAATCCATCAAAATCCTTGAGGAGAGAACAGGTAGCAACCTCTTTGACCTCAGCAGCAGCAACTTCTCCCTAGGAACATCGCCAAAGGCAAGGGAAGCAAGGGCAAGAATGAACTACTGGGATTTCATCAGATCAAAAAGCTTTTGCACAGCAAAGGAAACAGTTAACAAAGCCAAAAGATGACTGTCAGAAGTTATCTGGGAGAAGATATTTGCAAATGACATACCAGAAAAAGGGCCAGTATCTATCCAAAATCTATAAAGAGCTTATCAAACTCAACACCCTAAGACCAAATAATCGAATGAAAAAATGGACAGAGGACATGAACAGACATTTCTGCAAAGAATACATCCAAATGGCCAACAGACACATGAAAAAATGCTCCACATCACTCGGCATCAGGGAAATACAAATCAAAACCAGAATGAGATACCACCTCACACCTTTCAGAATGGCTAAAATGAACAGGTCAGTCAATGACAGATGCTGGGGAGGATGTGGAGAAAGGGCAACCCTCCTGCACTCACTGTACGTGGGAATGCAAGCTGGTGCAACCACTCTGGAAAACAGCATGGAGGTGCCTCAAAAAGCTGAAAATAGAACAACCCTATGACCCAGTGATTGTAGTACTGGATATATATCCTAAAGATACAAACGTGGCATTCTGAAGGGGCACATGCACCCAAATGTTTATAGCAGCAATGTCCACAATAGTTAAACTATGGAAAGAACCTAAATGTCCTTCAACAGATCAATCAATAAATAAGATGTGGTATATATGTACAATGGGATACTGTGCAGCCATCAAAAGAAATGAAATCCTGCTATTTGTGATGACATGGATGGAACTAGAGGGTATTATGCTTGGCGAAATAAATCAATCTGAGAAAGACAACTATCATATGATCTCCCTGATATGATGAAGTGGAGATGCAACATAGGCGATTGCGGGCATAAGAAAAGAAAAATAAAAGAAGATGGGATTGGGACGGAGACAAACCATAAAAGACTGAATCTCACAAAATAGACTGAGGGTTGCTGGGGGGAGATGTGTTGGGAGAGGATGGTGGGTGTATGGACATTGGGGAGGGCAGGTGCTATGGTGAGTGATGGTGAGTGCTGTGAAATGTGTAAACCTGGTGATTCACAGACCTGTACCCCTAGGGATAAAAACACATTATATGTTTATAAAAAATTTTAAAAAATAATTTAAAAAATCCATTAAAGAAAAAACACATATTGCAAGCCCAGAGCTAATCTCATATTCAATCAAAAAAGTTTGAAAGTTTTCCCCTTAAAGATCAGAATAAAGACAAGTGTGTCCACTTTCACTACTCTCATTTGACATAGTACTGGATGTCCTAGCCAGAGAAACAAGGAACACAAAGAAATAAAAGACTCCAAAAAAAAAAAAAAAGGAAGAAGTAAAATTTTCTTTTTTTGGATAACATGAACTTACAAGTAAAAAAATCCTAAAAACTTCACAAAAAATTTTGAATAAACAAATGTAATAAAACTGCCAAATACAAGATCAATATATAAAAGACAAGAATTTTGTTTTGTTTCGTTTTTTTTAAATAGTTTTTCATGTCATCCTTGCTCAGTGATCACGCTAATCTTCTCTGCATCATTCCAATTTTAGTATATGTGCTGCCAAAGTAAGCACAAGACAGGAGCATTTTAACACTCTGATGATGAACTATCTGAAAAAATAAAGAGAACAATCTAATTCACAATAGCATCAAAAATAATAAAATACTTAGGAAAAGTATTAGTTAAAGAAGATGAAAGATCTGTACCCCATAAACTATGACATTGATAAAGAAATTGAAGGAGACATAAATGGAAAGATAGCTCATTTATGAATGGTAAGAATTAACATTGTTAAAATGTCCATACTACCGAAAACCATCTGTAAATTCAATTCCTATCAAAAATCCAATGTTAGGGGCGCCTGGGTGGCTCAGTGGGTTAAGCCGCTGCCTTCAGCTCAGGTCATGATCCCAGGGTCCTGGGATCGAGCCCTGCATCAGGCTCTCAGCTCAGCAGGAAGCTGCTACCTCTTCTCTCTCTGCCTGCCTCTCTGCCTGCTTGTCATCTCTCTCTGTCAAATAAATAAATAAAAAATCTTTTTAAAAAATCCAATATTTTTTTTTACAGAAGTAAGTAAAGAATCCTAAAATTTATATGAGACCATAAAAGACAACAAATAATTAAAGCAGTTCTGAGAAAGAATGAAGAAGCAAAATTACACTTCTTGATTTGAAACTATACTACAAAGCCCTCATGCCCAAACCAATAAAGTATACTGGCATAAAAATAGACCAATAAACAAGTAGAACAGATTGAGAGTCCAGAAATAAATCCTTTCATACAGTCACCTAATATTTGACAGGGGCCAACATATATAATGTGTAAAAATAGTCTGTTCAATAAATGATATTTAAAACTGAATAGTCACATAAAGCAGCATGAAACTGGAACCTTATATCACTCATAAATCTTAACTTGAAATAGATTAAAGACTTAAATGTGATTCATGAAACTAAATTTCCTAAAGGAAAACATAGGAAAAATTCTCCTTGACATTGGTCTTGCCAATAGTTTTTTGGATACCAGGCCAAAAACACAAGCAAAAGAAGCAAAAATAAATAAATGGTATTACATCAAACTAAAGTTCCTGCATTGCCAAAAAAAAAAAAAAAAAAAAAAGGGAATGAAAACACAATCCACAGAATGGAAGAAAATACTTACAAATCTTATATCTGAAAAGAGGTTAATAACCAACAGATACAAATAGAAAAAAATATATAATTAAAAAAATAGCAAAAGGATCTCAATAGACTTTTTTTTCTAAAAAGTTATATAAATGACCAACAGGAGCATTAAAAAGTGCTCAACGTAAAAACTCAGGGCAAAGTCATTATGTTGTTGTTGTTGTTGTTTACCTCTGAAAAACACAACAAGATATGACTACCTATTAGAATATATACTACCAAAAAATTAAAACTAACAAATTTTGGTAAATATTGGGGAAAATGGGGAACCTTTGCACTGTGATAGGGATATAAATTTGTATGGAAAACAGTATGGAGATTATTCATATTATTAAAAGTAAAATTACCATATGATTCAGTAATCCCACCTCTAGGTATATATCTAAAGGAAACGAAGTCACTATTCGAAGACATATCTGCACTCTTATGTTCATTATAAAATTATTAACTCTAAGCAAGACATGGAAATAACTTCAGTATCCATTAATGGATGAATGAATAAAATAAGTATGGTAAATATATACTATGGAATACTACTTAACCATGAAAAATTAAGAAATACTGCCATTTACAACAGCATGGATGGATCTTGAAGGTATTATACTAAGTGAAATATTTCAAAGATTTTATATATTTTTTTAATTTATGTATTATGATATCCCTTACATACAGAATCTGAAGAAAAAGCAAACTAATGGAAACGTAGAGTTGAGTTGACAAGAGGTGAACCTGGGGTGGAATAAGGTGGTCAAAGGGTACAAACTTGCAACTATAATATGAAAAAGTTCTGGGGATCTAATGTACTACAGGATGATCATAGTTAATAATATATACATACATTTTTATTGTGCTTCCCTTTATTAAACTTTGCATATATCACATTCTTACAAGTTGAAAGTTTATAGCAATCTTGTATAAAATAGGTCTGCTGCCACCATTTTTCTAACAACATTTGTTCATTGTGTGTCTCTCTGTCACATGTTGGTAATTCTTGCAATATTTCAAGTTTTTTCATTATTATTGTATTTGTTATGGTGATCAGTGATCAGTAACTATGACCCACTGAAAACTCAGAACTAGTTTACTTAAGGTATATACATTGTTTTTCCTTAAAGACATAATGCTTTTGAACAGTACAGTATAGTGTTTATTTTTTATATGCACTGGGAAACATAATTTTTTATTTGCACTGGGAAACCAAAAATAATAATCATAATTTGACTTAGTTTATTGAGATGATCACTTTATTGAGGCGGTCTGGAACAAAACCCACAAGACCTCTGAAGTTTATCTCTACTGTACTATATACATAAAAGTTGCTAAGAGAGTAGATCTTAAAATTCCTTACCATACATGCATAAAAAACAGTGGCAACTATATGAGATAGTAGATGTATTAACATTTTTATGTAGATTATATTGCAATACAGATGTATGCCCATTTATCAAATTGTACAAAATTTACACAATGTTAAAAGTTTGCAATGTTATAAGAAATCATTTCTTATATTTACAAATTATAATATGTCGATTATTTTTCAATAAAGCTGGAAAAAACTTTTTGTAGAATTAATCTATTTTTCAAAAAACGAAGTAAGGAAGTAGAAACTGCAACTAACTCTGAAATAATAGAATATAAAATCCATTTTAGTTATATACACTGTGACAAAAACTATTACTTAGTTTACAATGAAGGAGTACTTAGGAAGCATGAAGGATGGTCTATAAATAAGGCTGAAAGAGCTCAGTTTTAAGGTTTAAATTTAAAATCTTCTTTTGAAATACTCAACTGACCACCTATTTTTCCAAACATAAATGTCTTAACTGCATGAATTTATTTCATACAACTCTATAATCTAGTTTCATAAGAAAGCAGCATGCAAATCTTGAATAAGACAGACTTGCTTAAGTTTCTTTGTGTTCAACAGTAAAGGATACTTCCCTAAAAAGAAGAAAAATCAGCATATTTATTATGATAATTATTATTCATAATGAGATTCATATTGAATTAGGGAATATATATCCTCAGAGGGGGTAAAGTAAAATGAAATTTATTTTGGTAAATGTGTCTATGAATAGTCAATACAATGCCTCAATATAAATGAATATTATCATTTTGAACAATTTAATTACTATTATTAGAATTATTATAAGTATAAAAATAGCTATCATTTTAGCATGGAATATGAGACTCTCAGGCTCCATGCTTCATTACATCCACACAACAACTCTGCATAATAAGTATTATCATCACCATTTCATGGGTGAAAAAACTGAGGCTAACACATTTAGATAACTGGTTTATGATTACATGGCTAGTAAAGATGCATCACACTAATTTAGGCTTTGTGATTTCAGAATTGTACTCTTTCCACTGCACATTCTATTACTCTGTAAATACTTGGCTTGTTTTCATTTAGTTCTTTAATTTTATTCATGTGGTGATGGCTTAAAGCTTCATTTAAAGGAAGCTTAAAAAATTCATTTAACCAAAAGCTCCCAAGAATTAAAAATGTCATGGACCTAATGTAGACATGGATATCATTAGTTAATGGGTAACTATATATTTTCCACTCTAGTGAGATAACAATCAGAGTATTTTTCTAAGTTTTAGTCTCTGAGTGTTCAAAAGGACTTTGTTAAAATAGAAATATTTAGACAAAGGTGATCAAAAGTCTGGATCAGGTCACCTTAAGATAAATATTAGGAAACTGAGGAAACAAATGGAGATTTGAACACTGAGCTATGATATAATGAATGGTTTAAAGTATTTAGTAGAGCATAGAAAAGCCCTTTAAAGCCTGGTCTTAGCCTAGCATTGCAGCTTCTGGGATATCTGTCTATCTATCATCTATCTATCTATCTATCTATCTAGATATAAATTTGAAAACTTTTTCAACTTAAAGATTTTGAGAAATAGAACATAATTAGCACCATAGAAGATCTGTTTATGATAACAACCTAGCCTCTCCTCCCAGTTTGTTAATATTCTCTCTTATTTAATGTAACATTGTGTAAATATACCACTACTGATCTGCCGTTATGAATGAAATAACTATAATCATCTGTTTGCATATCCTGGTGAAAATATTCATTTAGTTCCATGTTGTATTTCTAGGAATGGACCAAATTTTTTTTTTAATTTTTAAATTTTCTAAATATTGTCCAACTTACCTCATATGTTTTTATTATGTGCACTGTCATTCCTTCACATTCTTGCAAGAGATTTTCACTGTTGCCCAATATGGTAAGTGTGTAATAGTATGTCATTCTAGGTTTTAATTTATTTTTAATTTAATTTAATTTAATTCCAGATTCATAATAAAGATAAACAGTTTTTGTATATGAGTGGACATTTGGATTACCCTTTCTGTAAAGTACATGCTCAAATCTTTTGATATCTTAACATTGTGTCATACTGACTTCTTTAATAGTAGATTTTCTGAATGAACTTTTAGCTGTGTAGGTCTTCTCTATTTTATTTTGAACTTGTTTTCATTTCAAAATCTTTATATTTATTTTCATAATCTGCTTTTATTTTGCTTTGTCTATTATCTATCTATCTATCTATCTATCTATTTATTTACAAGCAAGAGAGAGTGAGCAAGTGAGAGTGCAGGGAGGGATAGAAAAAGAAGGGAAAAGAATCTTAAGCAGGCTCCAGGCTCAGCACAGAGCCCAACTCTGGGCTCTATTTCACAACCCTGACATCATGACCTGAGCCAAAATGAAAGAAATAAAAATAAAATTAAGGTGTTAAAAAAAAAGAAAAAAGAATTGGAGGTTTAATTAAGTGAGCCACCCAGGCACCCCTGTGGTATCTTAAATTAGCTGTCATATCTTTAAAGTTCTAGAGTATCCATTTAATTCATTTATAAAATCTTTCTCAATATCATTTTTAGTTTCAGTTTTTTGTTCAATTTGTTTCCCCTCTCATTTCTTTGAGCAGAGTAATCAAGCCATTTTACAATCTTTATTGATCATTTTAACATCATACTTAATCCCATTTTGTCTATCAAATCTTGTTAATGGTTTTTCTTTGTGTGCTTTGTTACATTTTGCTATGTTCAAGACATTATATTTGAAACTCTTATTGAGTAGGGATAATTAAGAGCTATAATAATGGTATGGTCCCCCTTGGCTGGATTTTCTCTTATATCTGTGACTCTACAAGACAATCATATTCCAAATTCAGTGATTGACTTTCTCAGTTTACACAGAAGGCAAGGTAGGCTATAGTCTTATTTCTGCTTCTCCTTGTGCTTTGGGGATCTCAACTTAAATTTGGGTTGTACCAAAGTTTTCAAATTTGATTGCTGCTGGATTTTGAATTTTGTTTCTCTAGTATCAAGTGTCTATTAAAAACACAGCTCAGTGTGTTTTAGCAGTTTCAAATGCTCTCATAGCTAAAATGGCTTCAGGCATATATCTCTAGACTCTCATTGTGTTTCGTATTTTGGCCCAGTAATCCCTCACTTATTTTTATAATCATTCTGATATTTTTAACTTTAAAAGCTATTTTGTCGGGATTTTTAAGTTGCCTAAAGTAGCAGTTTTTAGATCACCATTACTAGAAGCAACAACAAATATACATGAAAATATCTGCAGTAGTTTATCACATCTTTATGGCTTTGAACTTCCATAAGCCAAGGCATCCTTCTCTAATCACTTAGGCAAACTCCAGTTTACCCTTTAAAACAACACAAGAATTGCTTCATTTAAGAACATGTTCAGGGATGACTCTTCCCCACTGTTCTTACCAACATTCCCACACACTCTTTGCTACCCACACCTTGTTTATGAACTTTCATTAGGTATATCAGCGTCTCCAGAATTTTGCTCTATTGTATATTTGTCCTTTAGAGCTTTAATTAAATATGAATTCCATAGAAAGTCTGTCCCTTTTCTTTCAAACCTGGGTTAGTTATTTCTTCTCATTCTTTGTCAGAAGCTACTTTATTAGAGAAACTTACAGCTGTGTTGTGACTTTGGAGCCTTTACAGTTTTTTGACTGGAAAAATCACCCATCCCTGAGGTTTTTACGCAGCTTCCTAGCTGATATTATTCAGAAATCTGTTCAAAACAGACTTTTTCAGGGAGGCCCTTTCGGACCACTCAGTTACACAACCTCTTCTCAACCACTGCTCTTTTTAAAATGTGCTTATTTATTTCAAATATGCATCACTATTGAAGAAAAACCAGTACGATTTTTTTCTTTTTAAAGTTGGCTTACCTATTATCTATCTCTCCCATTAAAATGATTCCTCTGGGCTGGGGTTTTGTTGTGCTCATCTTAGGCCAGGCACTCAATAAATTGTCTCTGAATGATTGAATTGTTTGACTCCCTTGCTAGATTCTCAACTTCATGAGGCCAAGGATTGTTTTATTCAGTCCTTCTTTATCCTCAATGTCTGTTATATTGCAGTCACTTACGTGACTAATGGGAAAAATCACAGAAAGAAAGAGTTAAAACTACAGAAAAACCCCGTAGGTTCAATAACACAAAGCTTTCTAAAACTATTTAGCCCAAGACTTGAATACTGGCTGCACTTTTGATTTTTTTTTAATGGTATTGAATTTAGTTTAAATGGAAATACTTGAATGGTAGAATAATAAAAAAAAATTATAAAAGCAACTTGCTCCTTAAAGTAAGAATTACATAGGGCATCTCTTCTAGAAGCAAAATTTTCAAATGTCAAACATCTGAAAGCATAGAAGGAGAAGTAAGAGTGTGAATTGTACTTCAATGCTCTTTTCTTTATATTCAGCAAACAGCTTCATTCACACCTTTCCAATTTTTTCAACTCTTTTGACAAAGCCTTCAGAGGAGTTACTGCTGATGACCACCATCACAGCCTGACAGGAGAAATTTTATAAAGAAAAATAATAGCATGTTTTTCCCAAATTGTTAAGGATATGGTGAAGCTCTGTCAGATTCAAAGGAGGAATGTGCAATTCCATGCTATATATAATAATAACTTATTTTAATAGTGGCTTTGCAATTTTTCAGACATACCCATTTACTGAAACCACTATGAAATAAACAAAAACAAACAAATTAACAGGGGTTCGAGACAGGAATTATCTAATCTAAAAATAGCACATGTTCACAGAATACACAACACATATCCCAAGTACTACTATAGGTTTCAAGTAATAGTCAAAACAATAGTAAACATGATTCAGACCCTACCAGTCAAATCACAAATGGGACCTTAACTGTAAATCCTTATCTTTAGATCAAAGCGGGTTATTGGGTGCTGAAGATACATTATAGAACTAATATGTTATAGAACTCCTCTGAAATGAGTCATTTATTCCATCACTTTTCCTGCACAGCTGCTGACCCATGTTTTGGTTCCTGGAAATAGCTGCTACCCTGTCATACTTCTTAAAAGCACATAGATTGATGACTCTACTCATTCCTCCATTCCTCTGTGACTGTCACTGTGTTAAAATGTGGAGTCAGCTGACTCACTTGTGGTGGTAATAAAGTAGATGAGTTTTCAAAGTATTTTGTTATTTCTAAAAATGCAAAAACTAAATTACATTGAAATCATAAGGGGTGTTTCAGGAAGAGCTGTAGGATGTGGTTTCTTGTGTAATCCACAGAGATTAGCTCCAACACATATTTAAACTCTCCTCTAGGAGCAACCTTACTGGTAAAACAAGAAGATAAACAGATGTATACACACCCTGGCACAAAATTATCACTTATGTTTGGCTTCCTAGTCTCCTCGTGTTACTTATTTATCTTAACTTCTCTCTGAAATCAGGGAACACAGAATCTCAATCAGTTGACATTTTTCTACTGAATTACCTACCCAATAGTCTGATCATACCCCTAAGACTTTTTAAAATTATTTCACTCATAATCCCAAATCTGCTTTGTTTCCTCGTCTTAGTACACTGTAATTTGATTTCAAAATGAGGACAGTTGTCAGTAATGCCACATTCATTAATCTATTTTACAATTCCATGTACTTAGAACTATGAAAATATGTTAATAACATCCATTCCAATAAGCCACCCTAAATTTATTATCATGAAACAAGACCTCAAGAAAGAGAATTCAAAATCATCCATGTATTTGCAGTTTATTGCAATAAAGCCTTTATCAATAGACTTCCCTGTGCACATGGTGGTCAAATTGCTGGTGAAAACCAGCCAGATCTATTACAAGCTTTCTCATGGCTTCTAGGTAACCCAAGTGAGCCTTTATTGATACTCGGAAGGGATAAAGCAGGGAAGGGATAAACAGTGATGTAAGAATTGGCTAGACAAAAGTAATGACTCTCATTACAAAGTGAGTATTTTAAAGCAAAAAAGCCTGTTGGGAATATTGTTTTATAAAATAGTGGGGTTTTTTTTATTAACTTTTTAAAATTCAATTAGTTAACATATAGTGTACCATTAGTTTCAAATGTAGATTTCGGTTATTCATCCATAGCATATAATAGCTAATGCTCAGTACTTACTGTGATAGCTTCTTGAAAGCACAATTTTAACCCACTGAGCCACCCAGGCGCCCTTGAAAGCAGAATTTTAGATCATATTTTCTGATTACTTCCATGTAGTACAACACTTTCCTGCTAGCCACCTTCAAAACATACTGTTTGTTAGAGAGTTTCTTTAATAATAAATAAATAGGGATTTATTTAAATTTATAAATATATAAAATAAATAGGAATTTATTTAAATTTATTTAAATAGTGCACACTGTTTCATTGTTCATAAATAAGGTGATGATATTATAGCCATTAGTTGGTAGCACTGACATATCACTTTCTTTTTACTTCTCAGTGCATTCTCTTGCACAAAATAGATATATATTTTAAAAGAATCTGAATCTGTGGCAAACATTAAAAAAAAAACCTATACAAGGTCTTTTCTGGTTCCATATAAATTTTAAAATTATTTGTTCCATTTCTTTGAAAAAGATGGATGGTACTTTGATAGGAATTGCATTAAATGTGTAGATTGCTTTAGGTAGCATAGACATTTTCACAATATTTATTCTTCCAATCCAGGAGCATGGAAGATTTTTCCATTTCTTTGTGTCTTCCTCAATTTCTTTCACGAGTACTTTATAGTTTTCTGAGTATAGATTCTGTGTCTCTTTTGTTAGGTTTATTCCTAGGTATCTTATGGCTTTGGGTGCAATTGTAAATGGGATTGACTCCTTAATTTCTCTTTCTTCTGTCTTGCTGTTGGTGTAGAGAAATGCAACTGATTTCTGTGCATTGATTTTATATCCTGACACGTTACTGAATTCCTGTATAAGTTCTAGCAGTTTTGGAGTGGAGTCTTTTGGGTTTTCCACATATAGTATCATATCATCTGCGAAGAGTGATAATTTGACTTCTTCTTTGCCGATTTGGATGCCTTTAATTTCCTTTTGTTGTCTGATTGCTGAGGCTAGGACCTCTAGTACTATGTTGAATAGCAGTGGTGATAATGGACATCCCTGCCGTGTTCCTGACCTTAGCGGAAAAGCTTTCAGTTTTTCTCCATTGAGAATGATATTTGCGGTGGGTTTTTCATAGATGGCTTTGATGATATTGAGGTATGTGCCCTCTATCCCTACACTTTGAAGAGTTTTGGTCAGGAAGGGATGCTGTACTTTGTCAAATGCTTTTTCAGCATCTATTGAGAGTATCATACGGTTCTTGTTCTTTCTTTTATTGATGTGTTCTATCACATTGACTGATTTGTGGATGTTGAACCAACCTTGCAGCCCTGGAATAAATCCCACCTGGTCATGGTGAATAATCTTTTTAATGTACTGTTGAATCCTATTGGCTAGTATTTTGGTGAGAATTTTCGCATCTGTGTTCATCAAGGATATTGGTCTGTAGTTCTCTTTTTTGGTGGGATCCTTGTCTGGTTTTGGGATCAAGGTGATGCTGGCCTCATAAAATGAGTTTGGAAGTTTTCCTTCCATTTCTATTTTTTGGAACAGTTTCAGGAGAATAGGAATTAGTTCTTCTTTAAATGTTTGGTAGAATTCCCCCTGGAAGCCGTCTGCCCCTGGCCTTTTGTTTGTTTGGAGATTTTTAATGACTGTTTCAATCTCCTTACTGGTTATGGGTCTGTTCATGCTTTCTATTTCTTCCTGGCTCAGTTGGGGTAGTTTATATGTTTCTAGGAATGCATCCATTTCTTCCAGATTGCCAATAAAGGCGTAGAGTTGCTCATAGTATGTTCTTGTAATAGTTTGTATTTCTTTGGTGTTAGTTGTGATCTCTCCTCTTTCATTCATGATTTTATTTATTTGGGTCCTTTCTCTTTTCTTTTTGATAAGTCGGGCCAGGGGTTTATCAATTTTATTAATTCTTTCAAAGAACCAGCTCCTAGTTTCGTTGATTTGTTCTATTGTTTTTTTTGGTTTCTATTTCATTGATTTCTGCTCTGATCTTTATGATTTCTCTTCTCCTGCTGGGCTTAGGGTTTCTTTCTTGTTCTTTCTCCAGCTCCTTTAGGTGTAGGGTTAGGTTGTGTACCTGAGACCTTTCTTGTTTCTTGAGAAAGGCTTGTACCGCTATATATTTTCCTCTCAGGACTGCCTTTGTTGTGTCCCACAGATTTTGAACCGTTGTATTTTCATTATCATTTGTTTCCATGATTTTTTTCAATTCTTCTTTAATGTCCCGGTTGACCCATTCATTCTTTAGAAGGATGCTGTTTAGTCTCCATGTGTTTGGATTCTTTTCAAACTTCCTTTTGTGGTTGAGTTCTAGCTTTAGAGCATTGTGGTCTGAAAATATGCAGGGAATGATCCCAATCTTTTGATACCGGTTGAGTCCTGATGTAGGACCGAGGATGTGATCTATTCTGGAGAATGTCCCATGTGCACTAGAGAAGAATGTGTATTCTGTTGCTTTGGGATGAAATGTTCTGAATATATCTGTGATGTCCATCTGGTCCAGTGTGTCGTTTAAGGCCTTTATTTCCTTGGTGATCTTTTGCTTGGATGATCTGTCCATTTCAGTGAGGGGAATAGCCAAAGGGATATTGAAAAAGAAAGCCAACGTTGGTGGCATCACAATTCCAGACTTCAAGCTCTATTACAAAGCTGTCATCATCAAGACAGCATGGTACTGGCACAAAAACAGACACACAGATCAATGGAACAGAATAGAGAGCCCAGAAATAGACGCTCAACTCTATGGTCAACTAATCTTCGACAAAGCAGGAAAGAATGTCCAATGGAAAAAAGACAGCCTCTTCAATAAATGGTGCTGGGAAAATTGGGCAGCCACATGCAGAAAAATGAAATTGGACCATTTCCTTACACCACACACAAAAATAGACTCAAAATGGATGAAGGACCTCAATGTGCGAAAGGAATCCATCAAAATCCTTGAGGAGAACACAGGCAGAAACCTCTTCGACCTCAGCCACAGCAACATCTTCCTAGGAACAACGCCAAAGGCAAGGGAAGCAAGGGCAAAAATGAACTATTGGGATTTCATCAAGATCAAAAGCTTTTGCACAGCAAAGGAAACAGTTAACAAAATCAAAAGACAACTGACAGAATGGGAGAAGATATTTGCAAACGACATATCAGATAAAGGACTAGTGTCCAGAATCTATAAAGAACTTAGCAAACTCAACACCCAAAGAACAAATAATCCAATCAAGAAATGGGCAGAGGACATGAACAGACATTTCTGCAAAGAAGACATCCAGATGGCCAACAGACACATGAAAAAGTGCTCCATATCACTCGGCATCAGGGAAATACAAATCAAAACCACAATGCGATATCACCTCACACCAGTCAGAATGGCTAAAATCAACAAGTCAGGAAATGACAGATGCTGGCGAGGATGCGGAGAAAGGGGAACCCTCCTACACTGTTGGTGGGAATGCAAGCTGGTGCAGCCACTCTGGAAAACAGCATGGAGGTTCCTCAAAATGTTGAAAATAGAACTGCCCTATGACCCAGCAATTGCACTATTGGGTATTTACCCTAAAGATACAAACGTAGTGATCCAAAGGGGCACGTGCACCCGAATGTTTATAGCAGCAATGTCCACAATAGCCAAACTATGGAAAGAACCTAGATGTCCATCAACAGATGAATGGATCAAGAAGATGTGGTATATATACACACAATGGAATACTATGCAGCCATCAAAAGAAATGAAATCTTGCCATTTGCGACAACATGGATGGAACTAGAGCGTATCATGCTTAGTGAAATAAGTCAAGCAGAGAAAGACAACTATCATGTGATCTCCCTGATATGAGGAAGTGGTGATGCAACATAGGGGCTTAAGTGGGTAGGAGAAGAATAAATGAAACAAGATGGGATTGGGAGGGAGACAAACCATAAGTGACTCTTAATCTCACAGAGCAAACTTAGGGTTCCTGGGGGGAGGGGGTTTGGGAGAAGGGGGTGGGATTATGGACATGGGGAGGGTATGTGCTTTGGTGAGTGCTGTAAAGTGTGTAAACCTGGTGATTCACAGACCTGTACCCCTGGGGATAAAAATATATGTTTATAAAAAATAAAAAATTAAAAGTAAAAAAAAAAAGCAAAAAAAAAAAACCCTATACAGTAACGTTTATCATTTTAAGTAATCTCAATTATCTTCCTCAATTGTGACAGTATATCCTTCTATCTAGGTCAGATATTGTATGAGGGATTTGAAGAGACATACTTTTCTAAATTTCACTTTTCTCATCTGCAAAATGCTGATCATGATCCTACAATAAAATACACTTACAATTTTTTGATGAAAATTTATTTATTTATTTTAAGATTTTATTTATTTATCAGAGAGAGTGGGCGAGAGAGCAAGCACAGGCAGACAGAATGGCAGGCAGAGGCAGAGGGAGAAGCAGGCTCCCGGCCGAGCAAGGAGCCCGATGCGGGATTCGATCCCAGGACGCTGGGATCATGACCTGAGCCAAAGGCAGCTGCTTAACCAACTGAGCCACCCAGGCGTCCCTTTTGATGAAAATTTGATCTGTATAAACAATATATTTGCTGTAATGCGTGGTTCATGGAAAACATCTTATTTAATTATAAGCAACAATAGTATTAGAAATTAAGTAAATGTGTCTATAATATTTAAAGTTTGAACACATAAATCCAGTGCTTTGCCTTATTGTCTCAAATCCCTTTACTACTTTCACTGACAGAGTCAAATGTACTTTTTCTACTAGTAGCCAGCTCTTTGTCTTTTGTCAGAAAGATGCCCTTGTGAATTATTTATAATAGAGCTATTAGCAACAATAATAATAATAATAATAAATAGCATTGAAAATGTTAAAAAAAGTTTTCTTAACTAATTAGGGTTCTTAGACATCAATTAGAGGAACCACCTCTGGCAAGCAAATTAATCTGCAAGACATTCCCAGAATTAACAAGTCAGTCAGATACAGGGTTGTCTGTAGACTGAAAGGTGAAACAAAAGGACTAGGTTTGGAAAATAGGTAAGGACAGTGAAAAAAATGATCAAATTTTTGGGCAAAATAAATTCTTAGGTGTCCTTTCAATGGAGTCCTGGGCATTATGTAGCAGAAACTCTGGAGATTATCTCAATCCATTGGAGTCACCCCGTTTATTAGCTTGCTATTGACAAAGTTATTTACAAACTGTAGAGCAAGAGGTTATAATGTAGAAAACTGATGGTAATGCACAAGATTCTTGTTAACAATAATGCAAGTTAGTGATTTTTCATTAGACAACATAAATTCTATATCCCAAATTATGGGCCCAGAGCACTTCTGCTGAACAACTCTGCTTATATCCCAAATAACCATGTGAACTAGTTTTAATATCTGCTTCTCTTATTACTTTTTGAATAAAAATTAGACAACATAAATTCTATATCCCAAATTATGGGCCCAGAGCACTTCTGCTGCACAACTCTGCTTATATCCCAAATAACCATGTGAACTAGTTTTAATATCTGCTTCTCTTATTACTTTTTGAATAAAAATTCTTGACACAAGTATTTTATAATTGTGTGATAATCGTGCATTTAATTTCTTGGAGAACAAACACACTTTAGCATAACTATGTTCTTTCACAGAACCAGCCTTGATAACACACTTCTACATGTTAGAAATGATGTAATAAATGTAGAATACTGGGCACTCGTTTGGTATTCTTTGCCATGTTTTGCACTATCTAAAAAGAGATCAGTGAACTTGGACTGGAGTTAGTAGACATGGAAGAAAATAAAATATTACAGAGAAGAATACTCTGTGGTCCACAACCTAAACGGGCTGGGATTCCCATCATTTGGATCCCTGTAGCTTTACAAAAGTCAATTAAATTTTTGTGTCTCCTATTAAAGTTGATTCCCCAGTACTTTTTCAAACATCTCTTGTAAAGTATTGTTTCCCAGAAAAAAAAAAAGGATTTTTCACATGTCTCTGCCTTTGTCTCTGGTCATGATCTCAGTCAGGATCCTGGGATCGAGCTCCATATCGGGCTTCCTGCTCATTAGGGAGGATACTTCTCAGTCTCTCTCTGCAGCTACCTCCCCTTGCCCCACTCATGCTTTCTCTCTCAAATAAATAAATACAATCTTTAATTTTTTAATTAAAAATAAGATAAATAAAATAAAATAAAAAGTCTGGTCTTACTGCCCCATTTAGCTCCTTTTTGTTTTTTGAGTTGTATTTAAAGCAGCGTGAGAGAACATGAGGATCTCAAACTTAAAAAAAAAAGGAAAAAATTGAGTTTTGTTAGGATTTAAGATCTTGTCTGCTAGACAAAAACGTTGGCTTTGTTAACATGTGAAAATTAACAAAAGAGGATAAGATAGAATTCTAATAATTTTTGTAGAAATTAAAAATTTTCTCCAATCCAATTACATACAGACCCATTAAGCAAATTCATTCCAATGTCCCAAACCAACCTTTTCTAATAGTAATGCATCTGTGTAAACAGGGTCAACCCAAGGAATAAATAAATATTATTATATTTTTCCTGTCTCTTCCACTGTCACATCTGGGTATATTGGTAGCAAGCCAATTATCTATCTTATAAGACATGATAGCATAAGGAAGGGTATTCTGTCCATTTGGAACAACTGAAAATCATTGTAATTTTATCTTGGTGCAGTAACTTGAGATGGCACAGTGTGGGTTATGAATATATTTTATTTTTTTTTTTTTACTGGGAAGAAGAGATTATAGAGATATTGGTTATCCAAGAGAGATGGACAGGTGTTGATAGTTGCCAGGTCAATATCCATCTACTTTTTCCTTTAATATCAGAAAGCACTGAGGGATTGATAACAAGGAAACTTAAAACAACATCTAATATTTTATTGTCTCTTTTCTAGTTATATTGTAACCATATGACAAAGTATTAGTCGTACAAGCCATCATGCTCTTTTACCTCTATCTTTCTGCCAGGAATGTGGGCTTAGTAGTGAGAACTCCAACAGCAATTTTTGCAACTGTGAATAAAAAGCCATGAAAACCTCTAAGATAGTTCACTTGACTTTCTTAAGACTCTGAACCAACACCAGAAAACACTCTCTCTAGGCTTCTTGTTAAATGAAAAAATATGGTTAAACCACTTTTGACAGTCTACTACATACAGCAAAATGTGAATCTTAATTGAAATATGTCCTCTCAGCTGTGCTTAAGCAACTGAGTCCTGAGCTTTTCAGGTTTGCAGTCTGAAAGAGTACACCTCTGGTGCTCTGAAAGGGAAGAGAAAGGACACCCTGTTCTCCATATAAATTAAAGAAGAGAAATCTGTGCATTTAAGTGGGCCATATAAAAGTTATCAAGCAATTACCTCCTAACTCCTTCCTATCCAAATTCCCTGATATGCTCTCCCTACTCCTTTATTCCACGTTACTGCCTTTTCCAGGTTTCTGCCTCACATCCAACATGTCTTCTGTTATTTCCTTCTTGCAAGCTAGTTTTGTTTTCTGCATCTAAAAAAGTCAACAATCATTGTGTATTTTAATTCCCACTTTCCTCAAAAGCATTGATTCTTCTTATCTATTACTCTTTTCTCATACTCAGTGTCTTTGTCTTTATGGGGTTTGTACTTTGCTTTTCCCCATCATTTACTGCCATTATATAATCAAATCTAATAACTTCTTAGAGAAAGTTAAAAATTCCTGCATAGCCACACGTGAACACAAAGTCACTGATTTTTAGCGAACCTATAAGATAGTCAGACATCCATTCAATTTCTTTTTTTTAAGATTTTATTTATTTATTTGACAGAGAGAGATGACAAGCAGGCAGAGAGGCAGGCAGAGAGAGAGGAGGAAGCAGGCTCCCTGCTGAGCAGAGAGACCGATTTGGGGCTCGATTCCAGGACCCTGGGATCATGACCTGAGCTGAAGACAGTGGCTTAACCCTCTGAGCCACCCAGGCATCCCTCCATTCAATTTCTTAACTGAGTCTCAAATGCATCCTGAGTTCTAACCTAAACCTAAGTTCTACTTGTTACACGTTGTTATATGACCAAATTCTTTCAGTTCAGTATTTTGTAACATTAAAATATTAATCAATTGATACTTTGTCTGTGTATTTCTATGAAAATAATTTGAATACTGTAGATTTATTGTTATATTTATAGATTTATAATCAAAGTTTCATCAGTTGAAGTTTTTGGAAATTTCATATATAATGATTAACCTAAAATGATACTGCCTCAAATCCCTCTGATATCAAGGCCCAACACCTGATTATAGCCAAACCTGTGGTGGATAGTTCCATGGGAAATTGCAGTTACTTAACACTGATAGCATCTCATGTTCTATCTCTCATTTTAGAATGTGTCCAACACAACCCAAAATTGTAGGAGAGTTAATGTCCTCTGAGGACAGCTCTCAGTGAAGTGGAAATAAGAACCACAGATAAAATTGTCAGTTTTCAGGTCTTCATGAGGACAACTTAAAGAAGTTTCTCAGGACCTTTCAGTAAAAGCAAGCCTTCATTTTCTATCCACAACAATTATATCAACAATGTACCTCTTTGACAAAGTTGCTTCTTCACTGTATCACTTTCCCATTCTTTTCTACCTTGGATAATCTCCCAGATAAACTAACAGTACTCAAATCCTTTGTCCTACTCTTTGCTCTCAGGATAAATGGAGCCAAAAGCCTTAGATTAATATCAAGTTCTGAATGGGATCTTAGAGCTATTTCTGTCCAGATTTTCATAAACATAGGGACCTTTGAATTATCAGGCTATAAATAAGTTCTAAATGGAGGGGGCAAAAGCAAAAAGTAGAAATTTTTCAGTTTGATTTTTAATCATGATTAATTGACTTTATTGATTATTAAAAATACTAACATTATAAAAGTGTGGATCTTTGTAAAACAATGTCATAATGTAAGAAATAAGTTGCATAGTCCTTTGGAGAATATTAAACCAAGTGTTCAGGTGCCATCTAATTTCTTGTTTAATCCAGAACTTTGGTGTGCATTATCTTGAGGAATAGGATTTTGAAGTCCAGACACTAACAGAAACCTGATCCAAATGTGTGTGTTTATATTTCTGCTTTTGTTGTAAAAATCAAAGTGTGATTGCTGGTTTAAAATGGTAAAACTAATAATGTTCATGGACTCTATTATAAATTTTCTAATTGTATGGGAAGAATCCAATAAACATAGAATTAATTGATTTGCAAATCCTCAAAGAGCTACAGGATCAGGTAGTGGTATGTTCTGATTCAACAGCATCATAATGCAGCATTTTATATGTGAGGCTAATGGATATTTTCATGAATGTTTGCTAGCTAGTCAGCCAATATAGAGAAATATTAGGTAGGGTAATTACTCACAGTTGTGTTTAATAAAATGAGAGAAAATTATCAAATGACAGTAATAATAATAATCCTATAGCAGGCTAAATAATTCAATGATAATTCCAAGTATTAATCTAGCTTTCTTCCCTGATTATGACTCTTCTCTCCTTTATCATAATGGGAGTAGCAGATTGTCTGCAAGGAATTGTGAAAACCCAGCAGTGACTTTGGCAGTGAAGGCCTCCCATCCATTTTGATAGGTTAAAATGATTCTGGTTGGTCTTGAGCAAATGTGTCAATTTTTTTTTTCTGTGTGTGTCATAAAGGAAAGAAGCTATAGTAAATTCTTGCTGTTATTCCATGGAGCCAATAAAATCATACTGCCAACAAGAGGCTGTTGACACTGTAAGTATAGTTAACTGTCTTGAAATACTAGGCCTCGAAATAAAATTCCAATATTTCACATAACCTCTTTTTTTTTTAAAGAAAAAAACAAAACAAAACAAAACAAATATACTGCTTACATTTAGGGCCCTGCTGTTGTGTAACTATTCTTGAACATGTCTACTGTAAGTGTATATATATATTTTTTTTCTGTACAATAAATTCATTTAGAGATAAATTTGGATTGCAAATTATTTTGGGGGAGGCATGGTATTTGTGGCTAGTCTTACAAGTAAAAAGGACTAAAAGAAAAAAGGAAAACATTTTTATTACAGCATATTTACATCTGTCCAAAGTACTTATTTACTCTAATACTGACTAATGTATAATACTGTACACAATGAAAGAAGTTAAATGAGTTATAATTCAGTCGAAGTATAGCTGGCCATTTTAAAACTTACCACTGAATCTTTCTGGTATGAAATGTGATATCTGGCAATCTGGTCCAGTTCATTACATCAGGTCATTTGTATGTTCTTATTACCATTTTGATAGCATAGCACATTTTATAGCCCAGACATTTTACAATGGAACTATGATGCATGTATTTTCAAAAGTATAGACATACATGAAGCTATGAGGTCAAAAAAGATGAATGTCCGTAGTACCATATAGACTCAACAAATAAAAGTGTCCAAGGATCTGAGTGAGATTTATGAATATTGTGTAAGATTAGGCCAACATGTGGTTTTGATATAAATAATCTGTTCTTAAATTAGAATTACAGTCGTTGAATATAGTGTTGAAAATGGCAGATAGATTTTAGCTATCTTTGCTCACTAGGGAAAATGGAAAAATGTTTAGTTTGGTCAGATTTTCACTTAACTTCTGAAAAATCTTACGTTTGAGAGAACCCTTCTGAAATAAGAATCCTTAAAGACATAACCCCTTTGGCACAAGTTTTCAAGAAACTTGTTTGATGTTGTAGACAATTATATGGCACACGTACTGTTCTAGATGTTTCATGCCAATAATATGTAAGCCATACCAAGGCTACATATACATATAGAGATGTTCCTCAGCTTACAAGGGGGCTATGTACAGAGACACACATAAAAAATTGAAAATGCATTTAATACCCCTAAACTATCAAAAATCATAGCTTACCTTAAGCTTATTTAAACATACTTAGAACACTTACATTTGCCTGCATTTGGGCAAAATCATCTTAAGCAAAGCCTATTTTATAACAAAGTATCAAATATCACATGCAATTTATTAAATATTACACTAAAAAAAAGAAGAATCGTTATATATAGAATGGTTGTAAGAATATCAGGTGTTCACCCCTGTAATCTTCTAGCTGACTGGGAGCTGTGGCTCACTGCCCTTGCCCAGCATCACAAGACGGCACCATACCACATGTCACTGGCCCTATTTATAAAGACCCAAATTCAAAATTCAAAGTACAGTTTCTACTGAATCACTTCCACTTTCACATCATTGCCAAATATATCATAAGTTGAATCATTGTAAATCAGGAGCCATCTGATTTGAAAGTTAAATCACAGTCACCCATATACACACAAAAAAAGGCCTTCATGTAGGGCCATCTATGTATCTCTAAACAACATAGCATGACATATCAACTAAATGGATGCGAAGGGGACAATTGCTTTGCATCAGTACTCTGAGCAGTAACATACATGGCCTTACTCACCTAGCAGAACTCCAGAGCTAGCTGATGGCAAGGAATTTTACAAATGTTTGCTGAACAGCTTAAGCACTATTATTTTTAACTTAGTGTGCATATCTGTCTTCTCAAGATATGTTAATTTATTTTATTGACTTATTACAAAACCAAATTATTTCCTCTTATTTAAGTGGCAGGTAAATAGAATTCTTTTTAATTTAAATCAAATGGCTTTTTAGGAAAAATATACTAAAAATTCTGAAACTTGTATTGCTTATGAATCTTTTATTGGAATCCTTATCAAGTTGTATTTTTCAAGTTTTTCCTAAATAATCTTCAACAAATTGAAAATAGTTTTTGGATTTTACTCAAGGCTATTAACACACAATTTCACTTTGTTAAATATAGTGCTAAACGTTCAACCAAAACGTTGTGTCTTTTTTTTTCCACTACCACATCCTCCATCTACGGACTGGATTCTCTCCCCAACTAGCACATATATACCATTGTCTATCTTTAGGATAAGTAAGGGTCATCTTTTGTCTTTATTTTATTTTTTGTATGCTTCTGAACTTGTTGAATTTTAATAGTCACACCATAAGTATCACATATTTGATTTCCCTTTAAATAGTAAACAGTGCACAACCAGAACATACCTTCAAAGCTATCAATATACTTACTCTGATATATTATTTTTGTATTTTTGTAAATTAAAATAATTAAATTATAGAACAAGAGTTTCAGGTGGTAGGTGTTGTAAGTTTAACCAAACTGACTTTTGTCAAACTCGTTTTTGTCATCATATATGTCAAGTAGTTTTCTCAGGTTTATTTTTAGAATATCCTTGTGTAATGAATATTTACACTGATATCTAGTATAAAAATCTTGCAATTTATTTTAGAAACATTAAGATATTGAAAATCAATCTACTTCTTTAATTCATTAAAGACATTTTTGGCTTGTTTCCAGTACTTTCTTACTGGTTAAAAAATGAATTTGAAGTAGTCTGAATTTCATTATTATATGGCACTTTCCCTTTGATGAATACAAAGATGATATTCTATATTAGCTATCTGAGAAGAATTTATTTTTTTAATTTTATTTATTTGTGAGTGAGAGAGAGCACAAGCAGGGGGAGCAGCAGGGTGAAGGAGAGGCAAACTCCCGGCTAAGCAGGGAATCTGTTGCAGAACTGAGTCCCAGGACCCTAAGATCATGACCTGAGCTAAAGGCACAGGCGTTTAACTGACTGAGCCACCCAGGTGTCCCAATCTGAGAAGAGTTCTGTATGTTATTCCTATTCATATGAAGTTTAAAATCTAGGTAATTAACTTAATATTTTAGTGGCTATTACATAGATAGCACTATGTTCCACTCAGAGAGTAAGAAAGAAATATTAAATCAACCATATTCTATGCATTCTAAATGAAAATCATTAATCAATCATAATAAACCCTTCTATTGATGGAATATCAACTTATAAGCTTTCCTCCATATGAACAATGCCAAATACCAGAATAAAGGGTCATCTAATACAAATAAAGGATAGAATTAAAGAATTCTGGTAAGACATTTAATTTTGAAAAATGGTGCTATAGTGTTGCTGAGTTGTGGTTTTCAGTTACATAATATCTGAAAAGTGTAGAAGTAAGGTGAGTGTTACGCGAGATGAGAAATGGTATATAATAAAGATATTTTTAAAAGTACAGATAAATACAAATTTGTAAACATAGCATTATGGAGGAATAAAAATAAATGATAGCTATACCCTCTAACGTCAATAAATCTTGGAAAGTTAATAGAGAAGTAAAACAAGGACAGTGCAAAAAGTATGGTACATTTTTATGAAGTTCAAGCAAATTCTGTGAAACCGTAGATGGACTTAAAGATACTTTTATGTATCAAATATTGCAAAAATTAAGCAAGGAAATAGCAAACATAAAATAACCAAAGCATACAAACTTGGGTAGATACAATAGGTGTGATCATGTTCTACTTCATTAAGAGATGAGTTAATAGTTAAATAGAAGTAACTAGACTTTTTAGAACTTAATAAAACTTTGCCTGTTATTTCTTAGCTATATAAAATATATGGTTTTCTAACAAAAACGCTACTAAAAATTATTTAAAAATAAATTTCAGGCTACTCATAAGGTTCTATTTACTTTTCCACTGAAGGAAAAGCTGGTTGTTGTAGTTGTAGTTGTTTGTTTGTTTTAGTCTCCTCCTAGTTTTTATTATTATAATGTGGAATGAGGAATGTTAGATTGAAAAGTGAATTATTTTATAGACAAAATCCATTACTTGATTAACCTCCTGGTACAGCAGATGGAACTCCTGAAAACATGCCCTTTTGCCTTACAGAAGAGTAACAGTTATGCTTACTTCTGAAACATGCTTGGTGGTGGCCCTAAATAGTGACACCATACTAAACATTTTGAATATTTGCAATTAATTTTTATAGTCATAGGGCTCCAAAAGGCACTGCTGGTCTCTTAGTAGGTATTTCAATAAAGCTAAAAGTTGCCTGACTGTTTAAAAATATTAACAAGGCACAAAACATGGCAGAAGTATTGTCCTCAGATATTATTTTTTTCCATATGCTCCTGATCCAAACATGACGAGTTATTTTTTTAAATTTATTTATAAAATATTTTATTTATTTCTTTGACAGAGATCACAAGTAGGCAGGGTCAGGCATAGTGAGAGGGGGGAAGCAGGCTCCTTGCTGAGCTGAGAGCCCGATGTGAGACTCGATCCAAGGATTCTGGGATCATGACCTGAACCAAAGGCAGAGGCTTTAACGCACTGAGCCACCCAGGTGCCCCCATGACAAGTTATTTTTTTAAAAGATTTTATTTATTTATTTGACAGAGAGAGATTACAAGTAGTCAGAGAGGCAGGCAAAGAGAGAGAGGAGGTAGCAGGCTCCCCGTTGAGCAGAGAGCCCAATGTGGGGCTCCATCCCAGGACACTGAGATCATGACCTGAGCTGAAGGCAGCGGCTTAACCCACAAGCCACCCAGGAACCCGACAAGTTATTTTTGATAGATATATATAGAATGTATTTTCCAGTTATAAGAAAAATGGTTCTGCTCTTTTTAACCTTTTTTAAAAATTACATAATTTTTTTAAATTTAAATTTTATTTGTTAATGTTTTACCTTTCTTTTCTTTTTTTTTAAAGATTTTATTTATTTATTTGACAGACAGAGATCAAAAGTAGGCAGAGAGGCAGGCAGAGAGAGAGAGAGAAAGAGGGAGAGAGAGAGAGAAGCAGGCTTCCTGCGGAGCAGAGAGCCCGATGCAGGGCTCGACCCCAGGACCCTAAGATCATGACCCGAGCCGAAGGCAGCAGCCCAAACCACTGAGCCACCCAGGCGCCCCAATGTTTTACTTTTCAATATACTACTTAGAATATAAACCCTATTCCATTTTGTAAGAAGGTTACCATTTAAAAAATGGTAATTTTCTCATTGTGTCTTCCCCTCTCATTGCTTTATTTTGAATAAAACATTTCACAATAAACATAACTGATGCTTTCCTTTTGATGGTCCCTCTGTTGGTCATATTGTATATGAGCCATGACAATTAGTTTTACAACATTTATTCATGTTTGTTGATATGATTTATCATAACTAATTTTCCCTCCCTTATCTAGATTCCCCAGCTTTCAGACAGGTGGACACTTCAATAAACCATACCCAAGGGATGTATCAAGTACTTCTTAGACATTCTCTCAGATCCTTGAGGTCTCATTTTGCCTAGGGATTTGCAATAGGTTCTGCCAGAGGCACCACTGTGACAACTGATGTCCATGGTCTATCTCCTGCTAAGCTCAAGAGGTCACTGGTTTCCAAGTTTATCTATACAATTAATGCACTCCATCAAGTTATTTTTTTTTTTGTAATATTATCAAACTTATTTTAAAGTTTATATGGAGAGGCAAAGACTCACAATAGTCAACATAGTGTTGAAGGAGAACAAAAACTGAGGACTGACTTCAAAATTTACCATAATGATGGGGCGCCTGGGTGGCTCAGTGGGTTAAGCCTCTGCCTTTGGCTCAGGTCATGATCCCAGGGGCCTGGGATCGAGTCCCGTATTGGGCTCTCTGCTCAGCAGGGAGCCTGCTTCTCCTCATTTCTCTCTCTGTCTGTCTCTCTGCCTATTTGTGATCTCTCTCTCTGTCAAATAAATAAATGAAATCTTAAAAAAAGTATACAATAATGATAATTGTAAGCAAGATATTGTAATACCACAGAAAGACTAGATTAAAGGAACGGAATATATATTATTAATTATATTTTATATTTAATATAAAAGCAAAAGCAATACAAGAGAGCAAAATACAATCTTTCAAACAAATGGTTCTGGAGTAATGGTGAAGCTAAATGTAAAAATATAAAATAAAAATAAAATAAATAATAAAATAAAATAAATCCAGGCAGATATCATATGCTCTTCACAAAAATTAACTCAGATTGGATTAGAAACCTAAACATGAAATATGTAGAAGGTAATATAGAAAAAAATTTAAATGACCTTGGTTTTGGAAATAACTTTAGCTACAAAAGCACAAGCACTGAATTTAAAAATGTCTACTCTGTGAAACAATGCCAAGAGAATGAAAAGGCAAAGCACAGACTGTGAGAAAAAATTTGCAAAATACACATCTGGCAAAGGACTGTTAATCAAAAAGACACAAAGACCCCTTAAAACTCAACAATCGTGGAAAAACCTGATTAAAAATGAGCCAAAGACCTTAGCAGATACCTCACCAAAGAAAATATTACAGATGGCAAATAAGCATATAAAAAGATGCTTCACATCATATGTCATCAGGAAAATGCAAATTAAAACAAAAAAGAGACACCAGTACATACCCAGAATCCAGAACACTGACAACAGAACACGAAATGTTGGTGAGGATGTGGAGCAACAGGAATGTTCTTCCATGTCTATTGAGAATAAAGAATAGAAAGCAACTTGGCAGTTTCTTACAAAACTAAACATATTCTTGCCAGATGATTCAGCAGTAGCAGTTCTTGGTATTTATCCAAAGAAGATGAAACCTATACCCACAAAGATGTCTATAGTAGTTTTATTCATTACTGACAAAAGCTTGGAAGCAACCAAGATATCCTTTCATAGGTGAAAGTTCAAATAAAGTGTAGTACATGCAAACAATGGACTCTTATTTAATGCTAGATAAATGAATTACCAAGCCATGAAAAGATATGGATATAAATATTTAATAAATATTTGATTTTAGGCTTCTACCAGTCTATCAATAGTATTAGTATATTTTAACAGTGAATGCTCAGCATTCATGAATTTACCTAATAAAATATTTGGGGACCTCTATGATTATATTCCTAATAATTTTGAATTGGGATAAATAAACCTTAATTTTTTGTAACTTGTTTCTTATTGCAAAAGAGCTCAATGAATTTTTAGAAAAAAAAAATTACCAAAAAAAAGTTTAGTTTACTATTGCCAAATAATTTAAAACTTTACCTTATATTCAAATACGTATATTTTTCTAAATTGATTTATAGGCTACTAAAACCAAAAAATTTAGTTATACTAGATTTCATATCATGCAATCAATGCCAGAAAGCCATCTGGCGATGACTTGTCTTAAATAGAGTTAAGATGGGTGTTATTACAATGCAAGATGGAAACAAAGATAGTATAACAATTGAGTGTTACATAACTTTTCTGTTTTGATCAAGTTACTAATCTACAAAAGGCTTTTATCGGTGACACACTTGGGAATTTAACAAAACTTTTAAACTAGCATGTGCGACTCATTCCTAGAAAACAACACAATCAATAACACTTTCTTTAGATGAAATCATGACTATTTTTCCATTTGAAAGAAAAGGGAGCAACCCCAATAAGTTTATTGAACATGAAAAGTTGAAATGCTATAATGCTCCTAAGGAATTAAATGATCCAGTCATGAATTACAAAAAAAGGATATAAATTACCAAAGTGTTTGTATAATTGGAATGTACAACAGCCCATTATCGTTCAATAGTGTAGGCTTGTACAAGAACTCTATAAAAGAACTCCACTTCTAAACCGTGGAAAATATGTTCCCTTTCCCCCTATATACAACTATTAAGCCATTCATTTAGCTTTTAAAATATCCACTTAATACAGGCTTTTTACTCATTTGAACAGGCAGCAGGGCTCTATTCTTATTGCTTACATCTGAAGGATAGACATCTAGTGTAAAAGGTAAAGCCCTTAAAGGAGCCCAATAATAACAAGAAAATACAGTTTAGTGAGCCCTTACAATCTGCCAGCTACCTTTCTGAGAATACTTCAATTAATAAAACATATAAAATACCTGACCACAAAGAGCTTGCATTCTTTTGAAATATAATAGTAAAATAAACCAATAATAAAGGGGCACCTCGGTGGCTCAGTCCATTGAGTGACTGCCTTTGGCTTGGGTCATGATCTCAGGGTCCTGGGATGTAACTCCCCAGCAGGCTTTCTAGGCAGTGGGGTGTTTTCTTCTTCCTCTGCGCCCCCTCCCAATTCTCTCTCTCTCTGTCTCCAATAGGAAAATAAACCAATAATAGAATAATCATTGATGGTTTATGGTGATAAGTGTTACAAAGAAATACAAGAAAGGTAAAAGCCATTGGAGAATGCTGGGATGAAAGTTAAATGTATTTTGTGTTGGGTGGTTATATCTCATTTGTGAGATGTTATTTGCACAAAGACCCAGGAAGTGAAGGAGGGTGTTATACAAATATTAAAGGAAAAGATTGCTCTAGGCAGAGCAAGTAAGTATATAGACTTTGTGTGAACAGCTGGTCTGTTACTTTTGAGGAAAAGCAAGGAGGCCAATCAGGAGTTCATAGTGGTGGAGAGAGGAAGAACGTATTGACGTATGACGCTCTAGTACATTGAAACGCCTTCAGTTTTTATTTAATATGAAAGGGGAAGATACCAAAAGACTTTCAACAGCAGAATAAAATCATCTGACTTGATTTTTAGGTTAAGTTGCTGTACCAAAATAAATTTGCAGGGAGAAAGGAGTGCAGTATGTGTGGAAGTGGGGTTATCAATCAAGTCAATAAAAATTGCATAGTGCATTCAAAAATGATGAGTGCAATGGGGAAAAAGAAAAATTAGATCAGGGTGAGGAAAATCAAGGTTGCTAGGCAGGGGATGGGGAGGTAAGAATTTTAATAGGAAGATCAGGTTAGTTACAATGAAGCTGACAATTGAACAAACGTATGGAAAGGTGATGAATTTGCCCAGAACTATCAGCAATAAGGTCACTCCAGACAAAGGAATTGGCTATCTTGAAGGCCATTAGGTTGGATCATGCCTATATATATATATATATATATATATATATATATATATATATATGAATACTATGCAGCCATCAAAAGAAATGAAATCTTGCCATTTGTGATGACATGGATGGAACTAGAGGGTATTATGCTTAGCAAAATAAGTCAACCAGAAAAAGAGACTATCATATGATTTCCCTGATATGAGGAAATGGAGGTGCAATGTGGTGGGTTTGGGGGACAGGAAAAGAGTAAATGAAACAAGATGGGATCGAGAGGGAGACAAACCATAAGAGACTCTTAATCTCACAAAACAAATGGAGAGTTGCCAGGGCGGTGGGGAGGGTAGGGAGAGGGTGGTGGGGTTATGAACATTGGGGAGGGTATGTGCTTGGTGAGTGCTGTGAAGTGTGTAAACCTGGCGATTCACAGACCTGTACCCCTGGGGCTAATAATACATTATATGTTAATTAAAAAAGAAGAAGAAGAAGAAGACTACTATTAATCCAATGCTATGGTTTTCAGCAAAGAGTGTGTAATCAGGCATATTTTATTAAAGTATCCAAGTAAAATGATGGTCGAACATTGGAATAACAGAAAACATAAAAATCAGAGATTTTAAAAAGAGATATGGGACAGTGTAGAGAATATAGTCAATGATATTATAATAGTGTTATATGGTGACAGATGGTGGCTATATTTGTAGTGATCATAGAATAATGTATGGAGATATTGAAAACCTGAAACCAATGTAACACTGAATATCAACTATACTCAAATAAAAGAAGAGTAAAAATAAAATATTTAAATTTAAAAAGATAAAAGAGGGACAAGAATTTGAAAAGTGAATTCAAAATGAGTAAAGATGAGGCTAAGACATACTTTGAACACTCAGGAAAACACCATTTTGAAAATTCTTCCCATTTTGAGAAAACTCAAATGAATCAATACCATAAAAGAACCCATTTTAACTGAGAGATGTAATGAATGCTCAAGATATAATTTTAACAGGATAATTCTTCCCTCTGAAACAGCATACAGAAACCAGGGAAAACACTTGGAAGCAAAACAAACTATACTGAAAATAAGAATCAGGAAAAAGATAAATGATGAAAGATAAGAAAATTAGACATGCGACAGAGATCTAGTGAAGAGTATTTTTAGCTTGTGGTTTAATGTTTTTGAGGATAATCTAGAGTTCATAACTGCCTTGAGACAGGCCGATTGTAGGCAGTTTAGGCAGACCCCTAAGACAGGCCTACTTTTGGCAGGTGGTGTTGGAGGAGGCCATTGGGCTGGACAAAGACAAATCCAACCATTTGACTAAAGTGTCTGTGAAGATGTTGAAGTCAGATGCAACAGAGAAAGACCTGTCAAACCTAATCTCAGAAATGGAGATGATGAAGATGATTGGACAGCACAAGGACACCATCAACCTGCTGGGTCCTGCACACAGGACGGTCCTTCGTACACTCTCACAGAATATGCCTCCAAAGACAACATACAGGAGTACCTGCAGGCCCAGAGGCCTCCTGACCTGGAGGACTGTTACAATATCAGCCACAATGCAGCAGAGCAACTCTCCTCCAAGGACCTGGTATCCTGTGCCTACCAGGTAGCCAGAGGCATGGAGTACCTTGCCTCCAAGAAGTGCATACACCAAGACCTGGCCACCAGGGAAGTGCTGGTGACAAAGGACAACATGATGAAGATCTCAGACTTCAGCCTTGCCAGAGATGTCACCACATCAGTTACTATAAAAAGACAACCAACAGTGGACTGCCTGTGAAGTGGATGATCCCTAAGGCCATGTTTGTCCAGATCTACATCCACCAGAGTGACTTCTGGTCTTTTGGGGTGATCCTGTGCAAAATCTTCACTCTGGAAGCCTCCCATAACCTGGAGTGCCTGTGGAGGTGGTTTTCAAGCTGCTGAAGGAGTCATTTGATGGATAAGCCAATGAGTGCACCAGAGAGTTTTACACAATAATGAGGGGTGGCTGGCATGTGGTACCTTCAAGCTGCTGGTAGAAGTCCTGGATCATACTGTGGCCTTGACGTCCAACCAGGAGTACCCGGACCTGTCCTTGGCCCTGGAACAATACTGTCTATGCTTTCCCAACACCCAAAGCTCCACCTGCTCCTCAGAGAAGAATTCCACCTTCTCTCATGTGCCGTTGCCCAGGGAGGCCTATCTGCCCTGACACCCAGCCCAGCTTGCCAATGGTGGAATCAAATGACTAGTATCCCTATTACTCCTGTCCAGATTCCGTCATAAGCTGTAACCCTTACACCCCACCCTCCCTGCAAGACTCACTGCCTTCTGCTTTGTCACTTTCCTACTGGCAGGAATCAGCTGCCTACCTGAGGTCTTCACCCCTTGAAGTTCACCTCTCTTACCCTTCCTCTTCCTTTCCCTTACAACCATCTCATGAAAGAAAGGCACAGAGAGGCATGTACTTGCTCGTGGCTACTTCCTTCCCTCCCATATGTTGGACCAAGACCCCTCCCTGGCATCTGGTACTGCCTGGACGTCGAGGGAGTGGGAGATGAGGCATGCCAGTGAAAGCTGTTGGAGATTTCCTGTTTTGGTTTTGTCTGCTTAGCATAACATGTAAGACTGAGTTCTGGTGGCAGGGACCTAGTCCTTGGGGCTATAGCACTAGCGAGGGGATGTCAACTACTCTGTCCTTGGCTAAGAGCAGCCCCTGCTCCAGAGATATGGTGCCAAGGGCTTATTAATTATGATACTAATTTGCTTTGCTGACCAAATGCCTGGTATCAACAGATGGGAAGGCAAAGACTGGAAGCAGTGTGTGACCATGGGGTCCAGCCCCAAACTATGAAGAAAACACAAAGTTATAAATCTGAGTAAGTATATATTTACACCCTCTTTAAATAGGTTGTTATCAAAGATTTAATCAATGGGTAATATGCTCCTCATGGCTGGGAAGCATCAGTTGCCATATATTAAAAACAAAGAAATGAGGTGTCTGGGTGGCTTCCCCCATAAGTGTCCCTTCTTTTCAGGTCATGATCCCAGGGTCCTGGGATGGAACCCCACATCAGGCTCTCTGCTCAGTGGGAAACCTGCTTCTCCTTTTCCCTCTGCCCTGCTTATAGTTCCTCTTCCTGTCTCTCTGTCTGTCTAATAAATAAAATATTAAAAAAAAGAAAGAAACAAAATGTTTTTAAAAGGTCTTTTTTATTTAAAATTTCTAGGAGTGCTTGGATGACTCAGTTGTTTAAGCAGATGTTTGCCTTTGGCTGAGGTCATGATTTCTGTGTACAGGGATCCTGCCCTGCATGGGACTACTTGCACCCCAAGGAGCTTGCTTCTTCCTCTCCCTTTGCACGTAATTAACCCCGCTTGTGCGCTTCCTCTCTCTCTCTCTGTCTCTCGCTGTCAATAAACAAAATAAAACCTTTTACTAAATAAATAAATAAATAAAGTTCTAAACCTACTTTCAGTTTAGGTCCCTTAACAAAAATTGCTACTGATTCATTAAAAAAAAAAGGAAAGATAATTTAGAAAGATGCTTCCAGAGCTAAAAAGCTGTTTTTTTTTTTTCAGGATTAAATATAGAAGTGCTTTATAAAGTAAAAGATAAAATATGCTATATTAACACTAATCACACTATAACTTTGGTGGTTATATCAAGATAATGAAAAGTGATTTTAAAGCAAATTTAATTATCAGACATAAAGATAAGGCAAAATTACAGAAGAGTAAAAGGATGAATTCATCAGGGAGTATAATAATTCTTGACTTTTAATACTTAATAACAGATTTGGGGATATATAGGGAAAAACTAAGAACAAAAATCATAACTTCTACCTTAGAAGAGAAATGGAAAAAAGTTTCAACACTTTTATTTTGAGATTATATAGACAAATGGTCATCAAATTCGTAAGATATGTAAGACTTGAACAAAATTATCAACTAACTAGATATGCTTGATATTACAGATCACTCCCAACAACCGCAGACTACATATATCTTAAGCCATGATTTTCTTTGCAAAGGTCAACATTGATAATGTTCCAGTCATACCTCCGTGTACTAAGAAAGAAGTAGCTTATTTCTTGAAAGACACAGCTATCAAAGCTCCATTGAGAAACCGTAAAGATGGAGTAGGGATTTGCAAATTATATATCTGATAATGGACATCAACTCTGATTATTAAAAAATGAATAAAAATAAAAAACCTTTAAAACCAAACAGGGTATCCAATTTTTCATATGAAGAAAATTATTGAAGAGACATGTCACCAAAAGGATATGGATGGCTTATAAGCACATGACAAATTTCTCAACATTTAGACATTAAAGAAATACAAATTAAAATCATAATGAGACATGCTTACATATCTATTAGAATGGCTAAAATTATAAAGGCTAATTGTACTTCGTCTGAGCTAGATTGAGAAGCAACAAAAAATCTAAACTGTTGTTGGCATATATCATGATACCACCACTTTGGAAAATAGTTTGAAAAATTTTTTAAATGCAAAATACGTTGCAGTTACACCAATAGCCATTTTACTTCTACACATTTAACCAAGAGAAACAAACGCTATGTTCGTACAAGGACTTGTATATGAATTTCATAGCAGCTTTATTTTTAAGAATTGAAAACAGTAGAAATGTTCATCAATGTCCATCAATAGAGCAAAGACAAATTATGATCTATTCATTAAAGAGATTACTATTCAACATCAAAATGAACTATTTACAATTGGAGATTCTCAAAGTAATGGTGCTGAGAAAAGAAAAGCCAGGCAATGAATAGAATATACTGTGTGATTCCATGCCTATAAAAAAAATCTAGAAAATACAAATTTATATAAAGTCACAGTCATCAAATATATTGGTGTGATTTTAGTGCCTTCTTCTGTGCTCCCATAGCTTCCTACACTTGGATCTCCAAGCATTTGTTACACCATGTGAAAATATGAACTCTTTTTCTTTATTCTGTCTTACTAGAATAAGAATCCTTGAAATTTTATGGACATTTGAACTCTCAGTTATTAGTAGAAATTCTATCACACAGAAGTTTTCAAATATAAAGCCACAGTTTTACAATGACTTCTAAGCTTTTACATGATCTAGCCACTCATTTAACCTCTGTGACCTCTTTCCCTGCTACTCTTCAGTCCCTCACAGTGGCCTCCTTGCTATTCCTCAGATATGCCAGGCACGATCCAACCTAATGGCCTTCAAGATAGCCAATTCCTTTGTCTGGAGTGACCTTATTGCTGATAGTTCTGGGCAAATTCATCACCTTTCCATACGTTTGTTCAATTGTCAGCTTCATTGTAACTAACCTGATCTTCCTATTAAAATTCTTACCTCCTCATCCCCTGCCTAGCAACCTTGATTTTTCTCACCCTGATCTAATTTTTCTTTTTCCCCATTGCACTCATCATTTTTGAATGCACTATGCAATTTTTATTCAGGTTTATAGCTTTTAATTGTCTCACCCATTAAAATAAACGTTCTACAAAGCCAAGTATTTCATTTACCAGTGTAGTCTGAAGTAATATCTGCCATATAATAGACAGTAGACAATTGGAAAATTTCAGAATAAAATAATGTTGAGAATATACTGAATTTCATAAGTCATTTCAATATTTTTTTTCAAAAAATAAACTATGTAAAACATACCTTAAATTTACTTTCAAAATATTTTATAGCATATAATGAACAAAATAAGACAAAAGAAGACAAAAAAAACCAAAATAAGCAAAAGCCTCAAAGAAACAATCATATGAATAACCATTTCAAACCTACTTAAAAATTGCATAATACCACACTCCTAGATCCTCTATGAATGCTCTAAAATAACCCTTCAAAAGAAATACATTTTTTAAAATAACAGATTTTTTGGCAAATAATTTAACAAAATAAAAGTTTCATTCATCTATGTAGATCATAATAAATGTTTTTAATAAGCATGAAATTATAACTCTGAAGTGTGCTAAAATGAAACCACCTGCTAAGGGTGAGAGAACAAAAATAAACATCATTTTTCCAAATAAGAGGAATTTATTACCTTTGAATCAAAGCATGTGGATTTTTTCAAAGTGGCATTAAAGGAATATGGAAACACAATCAATAGAAAGTCATATTTTAGATTTCTAAAAGACTTCAAAGTGAAGAGTATACATTTTTTAAATGCTACATAATGCTACATAATGAGAAGATGACAGGTTGTGACAAATAGCATTTTAAAAGCTCTACTCATAATGGAACGGAAGGTGTCATTTCCCTATAATTTTATATATGTCATTAATTTACTATATTTGGATACAACACATTACCAAACAGATGTTCATCAAAGACTAAATCATTTTTAATGGAACATAATAATTTGAACCTACATCTATTAATCATTTTTTTCGATCTAACATTTATAGTCTTGCTAAACAATTGATCAGATATTGACAAATTTAAAAAAAATATAGCATAAAAAGTCGTGTTCGAAAAGTAGATTTTCTTTGAAATTTGCATGTAAATGAAAATATTGCTGATATTTTTAAGACTTTTAATGTAATTTTATATATATCTGACCTATCAGATGATATAAAATTTTTGGAGAAAATATGACATATTTTTTTATCTTGGTTGAAGGTATTAATAAAGAGCAACTGCTTGTATTATTTGTATTGTGATATATTAGTTAATAAACATGAATAACTGGTATAAAATATGGTTTTTTTAAATTTTATTTATTTACTTGACAGAGATCACAGGAAGGCAGAGTTTCAGGCAGAGAGAGAGGAATGGAAGCAGGCTCCCTGCTTAGCAGAGAGCCCACTGTGGGACTCAATCCCAGGAACCTGGAATCATAACAAACAAATGATGATAAATTCCTTAAAAGACTCAAAGTTGTTCTTGACTGCTATGTTTCAAGCTCTATTCCCGGTTTGAGGACAGTTTTTAACAGGCTTGTCACTGTAGAAATCAGCTGGATGTTTACAGGCTATCAGAACTGTGCAAAAACCTTGAAGGGGTAAAGATTGAAAATCCTTTAGAGAGATTAGCTCCCTAAGGCATTATTCATCCACACATTTTCCTCCAAACAATTAAGGCTGATGGATGAGGGGCACCTGAGGGGCTCTCTCATCACGTGGGTTGTGGGTTAAGCCTCTGCCTTCATCTCAAGCCATGGTCTCTGGGTCCTGGGATCCAGCCCCACATCGGGCTCTGCTCAAAAGGAAGCCTGCTTCCCTCCCTGCTTGCCTGCCTCTCTGCTTACTTGTAATCTCTCTCTCTCTCTCTCTTTCTCTCTCTCTGTGTCCAATAAATAAATAAAATCTTAAAAAAAAGGCTGATGGATGATAAATTATGAAAACTGCTCCCTCCAAATGATGCTTCTTCATAAGGTTTTAAGAATTAAAAATGTAAGAATTTAAAATTGAAACTTGATCGTAGGATTTATCTTATACAATAACAACAAGTGATGGCAGTTATTATTAGTTCTGAAGTATTTGTGATTCTGAATTCTTGGCCTCATTAGTAAATTTATTTTTAATAAATTATTTAATATATAATAATATATATAATATATATTATATATAACATATATAATATATATAATAAATTCATTCATTCATTATTTATTTATTTATTTATTATTTATTATTATAATTTATTCATTTATTAACTCAAACACAAGAAAATGAATGACCAGATTGAAAAATTGGCAAGGACTGGAACAGACACGTCACTTAAGAAGATATTGAGATGGCAATAATGATATGAACAGATGCTGTGATGATCCACAGCATGTCTAATTAAGGAATTGTAAATTAAAAGAACATGAGGGGCGCCTGGATGGCTCAGTGGGTTAAGCCGCTGCCTTTGGATCAGGTCATGATCTCAGGGTCCTGGGATCGAGTTCCACGTTGGGCTCTCTGCTCAGGAGGAGCCTACTTCCCTTTCTCTCTCTCTCTGACTGCCTCTCCGTCTTCTTGTAATCTCTCTCTGTCAAATAAATAAATAAAATCTTTTTAAAAAAAAATAAATAAATAAGACAATCATATATCACTACACATTTATTAGAATGGCTAAAATCCAAAATACTGACAACATAAAATGCTTTTGACGATGAGGAACAAGAGAAACTCTCATTCATTCTGGTGAGAACACCAAAATGGTGCTACCACTTTGGAAGACAGCTGGGCAGTTTCTTACACAACTAAACATATTCTTACCATATGATCCAGCAATCGTGCTCCTTGGTACTCACCCAAAAGTGCGACAACTTTGTGTACACAGAATCCTGCATATAAACCTGTGTTTATAACAGCTTTACCCATAAGTGCCAAGAGTTGGAAGTAACCAAGATGTCCTTCAGGAGGAGAATGGATAGATAAACTGTGGTCCATTGAAACAATGGGATATGATTCAGCGATAAAGAGAAATGGCTATCAAGCAATGAAAAGACAAGGAACAAACTTAAAATCCGTCATAATAAGTGAAAGAAGTCAATTTGAAAAAGCTTCATGTTGCAAGGTTCCAACTATATGACCTTCTAGGAAAGGCAGAACTATGCAAATGGTATAAAGGTCAGCGGTTTGTAGCAGTTAGGAGAGGAGGAGGATGAACAGGCAGAGCACAGAGGATTTTTAGGCCAGTGAAAATGTTCTGTATGATATGCATGATATTTTAGATATATATCACTACACAGTTGTCAAAATGCATAAGATACTATACCAAGAGTGAACTCTATGAGAAAAGGTTTTTTTAAGATTTTATTTATTTATTTGACAGGCATTAAAGCAGGCAGAGAGGCAGGCGGGGAAAGCAGGGGTTGGGGGAAAGCAGGCTCCCTGCCAAGCAGAGAGTCTGGTCTGGGGCTCGATCCCAGGACCGTGAGATTATGACCTGAGCCGAAGGCAGAAGCCTTAACCCACTGAGCCACCCTGGTGCCCCACCAAGAGTGAACTCTAATGTAAACTGTGGACTTTGGTGTGATAATGATGTGTCAGTGTAGGGTCAGTGAGCGTGAAAAATTATCACCGTGGTACAGGATGTTGATAATGGGGAAGGCTGTGTGTATGTGGGGAAAGGGAATTTTACTTTGATCCCCAAACTACTCTAAAAAATGCAGTCTGTTAAAAAAAAAACTTTATAATGCAATATAATACAAAACAAGAATGCATATCAAGAGAGAAATAATGTTTAAAGGGAACAAAGAACTTCAGTAATGTGTACAGCCAGTGGCTAGAATCCCTGCCTCATGATACCCTGTGCTAGAATGCCGCCAGAACCATATAGAACTATGTTAGTCTTTCTCGGAAGCCAACAAGTGTTTGCCCAGTTAAGAGCACAGTAACAATAAGTCACGGTATGTTATAATGATTATCAATATTTTTAAAGACTTGTCAAGTTCCTTTTTGAGTAACCCTCACCCCACACTTAGAGAAAATTATCTGAGGTTCACCACTTTGAAATTCTTAATTGTTGTCCACATTTACAATAGCCAAAAAAAAAAAAAAAACTTTTTATTAACAAAGTGTTCAGAAGGGGGCGCCACTGAAAACAATGAGAGTTTTCGCTGCCAGGACAATTTTGTTGCAGAAACAGCTGAAAGCACTCAGGTCAGACAGAGCCAAGGGATGGAGGGATTTTTAAAATTACAAAAACAAAACCAAATCAAACCAAAACAAAAATCAAAACCAATGGCCAAGATTTCAAGTTTGCTACTAAAGGTATGACATTCTCCTAGGACATGCACGTGACTTGATCAATATATTTATATATTTATATATGAAGAAGAAGGAACTATTTGATGCAGCAAATCCACGTTGATTAAAAATTACGAGTTATGGGGCTCCAGGGTTGCACAGTGTTTTAGGCCTCTGTCTTCGGCTCAGGTCATGATTTCAGGGTCCTGGGCTGGAGCCCCACATCGGGCTCTCTGCTCAGCGGGGAGCCTGCTTCCCCCCGCCCTCACTCTGCCTGCCTCTCTACCTACTTGTGATCTGTCAAATGGGTAAATAAGATCTTTAAAAAAGGAAGTACTATGTGTGAAATACATCGAGGGTATGGGAAGGAAAATGATTTCACCTGATCAGACTAGGAAGTGCTTGAAGCCTGAATTAAAGTGCTACTAAAAGAGTAAAGACCAGGGAAATATATGGGGAAAAAATCCCTAGAAAAACAGCAATAATAACAGGCTGCTCTTTATTGATCCAGATCCTGCGGTAGGCAAAGAAGAGCTGGTTTTAGCTAGAGGATGATCTCCGTTTGTCTTCATGATCTGGCATTTCCTGCAATCCAGGCATGGGGCTCTGCTCTAGAGCTGCAAATGCTGGGGAGCCGTCACTGTCCCTTTTGTCTTCTCAGGGGGCCAACGGGCATGTCCATGGTGCAGTGTGACAGGTTTTACCACAGGGAGATAAAAGACTGCCAAGGGTAGGTTGGAGCTGGGAAAAGCCACTTAGGAGCAGATTTTCAGGGGAGGGGATAGACATGGGCAAAGCTAAAAATGAGGATGAGTGTGTCAAGTTGCAAAGTGCCAGGAGGCAGCACAGTGCATTCGGGAAACTACAGCAAGTTCATTGACAACGGACAGCTGATCGGGCAGCATCACCTGGGGATGGAGGCTGAGCCCCGGGGTTAACACTGGGGATGAGATGGTTTGTACACTATTCCAAGGAGGTGAGGCACGACACTGTGGGGGCACAGGGAGCTACCGGAGGATTTCAAATATCAGAATCATAACCATAATAGAGTATTTAATTGCATCCTAGCTTTCATCAAGGGTAAGATGCACTATAGTTTATGTTCGACTAAGAAAGAGAAATGCTGTCAGTTAAACTAGGATATGTCCTCAAGTGCAAGGTGCGTGCCACCTTAAGAGATATTAGAATGGGGGGGGACAAATCTTAGAACAAGTAAACTGTGGTACTAGAATAATTAAGAAAGGTGAACACTTGGATCAACTAAAAAAGTGATTATTGCTTACCATGTGCCCCAAACTATATTAAGTCTTAGAACAAGAGACGATTTCATCTTGATGCCCCGAAGCTGTTAGACCCAAGGTACAGAGGGCAGTAGCCAACGACAAGCAGGCCCCAAGTGCCATGTGCAGACTCGAAGAGCAACTACCTTTGAGAGAGGAAACGGTTGAGAGTGGGCTTTCTGAGGAAGAGAATTACTAGCTGGGAAAGTAGGAAAATTGACACAGAATCAGAATTGATGCCCCTTCGTGACAGAGTTGGTGAAACTTCCCTTCTAAGACATCTTGAGGCTCCTCAGAAATGTATTCTTCATTTTGGACGCAACATTCAGGATAAATATGATCTGTTCGAGTTCCTGGTTCTCTCATCAGGTCTGTTTCTTAGGATTCACTGGCACAAGATAAGGGTTTTGATAGTCCAGGGTAAATCCTGACAAAAGCAAAGCACGGTATCTATGAAAAACTAACCACTCAGAAGAGAACAACAGATAAAAGGCCAGGCCGACCTGTCCCTGCAGGATACGTAAGGTTGGTCTGGCAACAGGGGTAGAGGGGAAGTGCCCATCCTCTGCTAGAAGATCTAGAGAAGACCCCTTCCGGAGAGACCACCAGGAGAGGAGAGCAGTAGGTGCTGATGATGAAGAATATTTTAATCAGCAGATAAGGTCAAAATGACAAAGTTCCAGGATCAGAGTAAACATATGGGATTAAAAAATAAAAATTAAAAAAAAAATTTTTTTGAAAGGACTTTTTTTTTAAAGGACTTTAAACAAAAGTCCTTTTTAAGAGACAGTTGGCTGTTTAAACCAAAAGTACAACTCACTGAGAGAATCGCCGCATTATTTATTGGGGTAGAAAGGACCTGGAATGCAGAAAGACCCATTCTGCAGAAGAAAAAATAGAATCACTAACAGGCCTCATGCCTTGCACAGCCAGGGGCTAGAATCCCTGCCTCATGAGACCCTGTGCTAGAAGGCCGCTAGAACCATCTCAACTATGTTCGTTTTCCTTGGAAGTCAACAAGTGTTTGCCAGGTTAAGAGCACGGTAACAATCAGTCACGTTATGTTATAATGATTGTCGGTATCTTTAAAAGCCTTGTCTAGTTCCTTTTTGAGTAACCCTCACCCACACTTAGAGAAATTTACCTGTGGTTCACCTCTTTGAAATACCTCATTGTTGTTTCACATTTACAATACCCCCAAGAAAAAAAAAAATCTTTTAATTAACAAAGTGTTCAGAAAGGGGCGCCACTGTAAACAATGAGAGTTTTCGCTGCCCTGACAGTTTTGTTGCAGAAACAGCAGAAAGCACTAAGGTCAGACACAGCCAAAGGCTGGAGGGATTTTTAAAATTACAAAAACCGAACCAAATCAAACCAAAACAAAAATCAAAACCAATGTCCAAGATTTCAAGTTTGTTACTAAAGGTATGACATTCTCCTAAGACATGCGAGTGACTTGATCAATATATTTATATATTTATATTTGAAGAAGAAGGAACTATTTGATGCAGCAAATCCACGTTGATTAAAAATTACCAGCATGGGGGCTCCTGGGTGGCTCAGTGGTTTAGTCCTCTGCCTTCGGCTCAGGTCATGATTTCAGGGTCCTAGGATGGAGCCCCACATCGGGCTCTCTGCTCAGCGGGGAGCCTGCTCCCCCACCCCTCTCTCTGCCTGCCTCTCTACCTACATTTGATCTGTCAAATGGGTAAATAAGATCTTTCAAAAAAGATTTACTAGGTGTGAAATACACCGAGGCTATGGGAAGGAAAATGATTTCACCTGATCTGACTAAGAAGTGGTTGAAGCCTGAATTAAAGTGCTACAAAAAGAGTCAAGACCTGGGAAATATATGGGTAAAAAATCCCTAGAAAAACAGCAATAATAACGGGCTGCTCAGTATTGATCCAGATCCTGCGGTAGGCAAAGAAGAGCTGGTTTTAGCCAGAGAATGATCTCCGTTTGTCTTCATGATCTGGCATTTCCTGCAAGCCAGGCATGGGGCTCTGCACTAGAGCTGCAAATGCTGGGAAGCCCTCACTGTCCCTTTTCTCTTCTCAGGGGGACAACGGGCATGTCCATGGTGCAGTGTGACAGGTTTTACCACAGGGAGATAAAAGACTGCCAAGGGTAGGTTGGAGCTGGGAAAAGGCACTTAGGAACAGATTTTGAGGGGAGGTGATAGACAAGGGCAAAGCGAAGAATGGGGATGAGTGTGTCACTTTCAAAGTGCCAGGAGGCAGCACAGTGCATTCGGGAATCTACAGCAAGTTCAGGACAACGGGCAGCTGATCTGGCAGCATCACCTGGGGATGGAGGCTGAGCCCCGGGGTTAACACTGGGGGTGAGCTGGTTTGTATACTATGCCGAGAAGGTGAGGTACTACACTGTGGGGGCACAGGGAGCTACCGGAGGATTTCAAATATCAGAATCGTAACCATAATAGAGTATTTAATTGCAACCTAGCTTTCATCAAGGGTAAGATGCACTATAGTTTATGTTCGACTAAGAAAGAGAAATGCTGTCAGTTAAACTAGGATATGTCATCAACTGCAAGAGTTATTAGAATGGGGGGGGGAGGACAAATCTTAGAACAAGTAAACTGTGGTACTAGAATAATTAAGAAAGGTGAACACTTGGATCAACTAAAAAAGTGATTATTGCTTACCATGTGCCCCAAACTATATTAAGTCTTAGAACAAGAGACGATTTCATCTTGATGCCCCGAAGCTGTTAGACCCAAGGTACAGAGGGCAGTAGCCAACGACAAGCAGGCCCCAAGTGCCATGTGCAGACTCGAAGAGCAACTACCTTTGAGAGAGGAAACGGTTGAGAGTGGGCTTTCTGAGGAAGAGAATTACTAGCTGGGAAAGTAGGAAAATTGACACAGAATCAGAATTGATGCCCCTTCGTGACAGAGTTGGTGAAACTTCCCTTCTAAGACATCTTGAGGCTCCTCAGAAATGTATTCTTCATTTTGGACGCAACATTCAGGATAAATATGATCTGTTCGAGTTCCTGGTTCTCTCATCAGGTCTGTTTCTTAGGATTCACTGGCACAAGATAAGGGTTTTGATAGTCCAGGGTAAATCCTGACAAAAGCAAAGCACGGTATCTATGAAAAACTAACCACTCAGAAGAGAACAACAGATAAAAGGCCAGGCCGACCTGTCCCTGCAGGATACGTAAGGTTGGTCTGGCAACAGGGGTAGAGGGGAAGTGTCCATCCTCTGCTAGAAGAGCTAGAGAAGACCCCTTCCGGAGAGACCACCAGGAGAGGAGAGCAGTAGGTGCTGATGATGAAGAATATTTTAATCAGCAGATAAGGTCAAAATGACAAAGTTCCAGGATCAGAGTAAACATATGGGATTAAAAAATAAAAATTAAAAAAAAATTTTTTTTGAAAGGACTTTTTTTTTAAAGGACTTTAAACAAAAGTCCTTTTTAAGAGACAGTTGGCTGTTTAAACCAAAAGTACAACTCACTGAGAGAATCGCCGCATTATTTATTGGGGTAGAAAGGACCTGGAATGCAGAAAGACCCATTCTGCAGAAGAAAAAATAGAATCACTAACAGGCCTCATGCCTTGCACAGCCAGGGGCTAGAATCCCTGCCTCATGAGACCCTGTGCTAGAAGGCCGCTAGAACCATCTCAACTATGTTCGTTTTCCTTGGAAGTCAACAAGTGTTTGCCAGGTTAAGAGCACGGTAACAATCAGTCACGTTATGTTATAATGATTGTCGGTATCTTTAAAAGCCTTGTCTAGTTCCTTTTTGAGTAACCCTCACCCACACTTAGAGAAATTTACCTGTGGTTCACCTCTTTGAAATACCTCATTGTTGTTTCACATTTACAATACCCCAAAAAAAAAAAAAAATCTTTTAATTAACAAAGTGTTCAGAAGGGGGCGCCACTGTAAACAATGAGAGTTTTCGCTGCCCTGACAGTTTTGTTGCAGAAACAGCAGAAAGCACTCAGGTCAGACACAGCCAAGGGCTGGAGGGATTTTTAAAATTACAAAAACCGAACCAAATCAAACCAAAACAAAAATCAAAACCAATGTCCAAGATTTCAAGTTTGCTACTAAAGGTATGACATTCTCCTAAGACATGCGAGTGACTTGATCAATATATTTATATATTTATATTTGAAGAAGAAGGAACTATTTGATGCAGCAAAACCATAGTGCAAGGACCAATGCCGCGCTTCCCAGAGAACCCCAAGCTCTTTTTCTAGAATGGCCATATGCGTATGCCTCAGGCGTCCTCTTTTCACTCCCTTTGTGGATCACCTACCATGGAGGTCATGGAATAACCAATAACCAAAAGAGAAACAAAAAACCAAAACATCCAGGTCTAAGTGATTCGTGGGTGCCATCATGCAATGGCGGACCCTGCCTGGAGAGGAGGAGACTGCTTAAACAGATCGCGGGCAAGCATCTCAGCCAGGCCTGTGCTGGGGAAGCTGGTTCCCGGCTTTGGGCACAATCAGGAAGCCAGCGAATTGACCCGAGAGTGCAGCCGGGGTTTAGGGCTGATGATCTTTTTGCAGCCAGGCAGCAGGTGGACACCCGCTCGGGGAGCCAGGCTAGGAGGCCGCTCAGCGCTGGCGCTGGCCACCCTCGCAAGCCGCCCGGGCTTTCCCGGTGCCCGTGCCCCGGGCCCGCGCCTCAGGACGGAGGGCGAGGTGGGCGAGGGCGTGGGCGGTCCGGAGAAGGGGCTTTGCTAATTGCAGAATCCGGAAGTGAGCTTGTGGAGGAAGGAGCTGAGAGTCTGAGAGGAGGTGGAGGAGCTGGCGGAGGAGGGGCGCGCAGCTCCGCTGTGCTCTGCTGCAGCCCAGTCCGCACTGCAGGACACCCGCACTCCCGCGCTCCAGCCCAGCTCCTGAGGCCGCACTGTCCCGCTCCCACGGCCCGCTGCCCCGCCCTGCCCCATGGCTTCTCAGGACGACCCTCTGCGAGCAGGTAAAGTGACACCGCGCTGCGCCCTCACCTGGAGCAGAAAGCGCGGGCCGCGAGCTCGCGGGGGTGTCGGGACCCAGCCTCCCGCGACCACCGGGGCAGCGGGACCACCCCGGACGACGCGCCACACCCGGGTCCCCACGGGGTCGGCCGGGGATGGAGCCAGGCGAGGTGCCCCCCGCAGCGAGCGCAATAGCCCCCTTCACGCGCGTGTGCCGAGGACCCCCTTCCCTCATCCCGAGCTGTGGCCCCGCCACTTTTGTACTGGACTTGGGATCCCAGGTAGAAACTAGTCCCTCAGACCTCCCTGGCAGCAAGGAGCACAGGGAGGGATTCTCAGTTTTTCCGCCCCCCCTCCCCCCTCCTCCCCTGGCTCTTCCTCTCCACATTCACATGCCTTCTGGCCTCCCTTTCCTCTCCTCATTGTCACTTTTATTAAATGGTTTTGTTCTGCATGTTGACCCGCAGAGCGATTTCATGAATGAATATACATACAGGAAACTGAGTCGGAGCCCACCTGTGGAGGCCTTTCATTAGAATGGTCTCTGGTTCTAGCCTCAGTTCAGAATACTGCCTGTACCTGAGGACCGAGTCCAGATGTTTCTTTCGTCTCTGACTTGAATTTGAAATATATACCATTCATTTGTTGATGGGCATCTAGGTTCTTTCCATAGTTTGGCTATTGTGGATATTGCTTTCTATAAACATTTGGTGCACGTGCCCCTTTGGATCATATAGTAGTCTTCTTTACCTCTATCAGAACCCCAGGAAGCTTTATTTATTTATTTACTCACATAAACGGGTGATCCAACACATCTTTTTTTGATGTTCAAATGTATTATAATGTCTTACCGCTTAACACTATGCTTACTGCTCTCTTTCACTGACTAAATCCTCATCATCACTATGCCATTTAATCAGAAAGAACATTTGAACTCAGAATTCTCTCCATATCAGGGAATGAAGACTCCACCCTTCTGTTTGTGCAGGTAAAATAAATGTTGATATTGTCTGTCCTGCACATACCCCATCCTATTAACCAGAATATTCACCATCAAAATAGATACAAAATAAAAACCATACCTCACCACTTCTATTACCACCCAGTATGCTAAAAACACCATCATATGTTCCTGAATTATTGACTTGATTAATAACCCCACTTCCACACATACTGCACTCCTTTCTCCCTGCAAATTTATTTTGGTACAGCAACTTAACCTAAAAATCAAGTCAGATGATTTTATTCTGCTGTTGAAAGTCTTTTGGTATCTTCCCCTTTCATATTAAATAAAAACTGAAGGCGTTTCAATGTACTAGAGGGTCATACATCAATACGTTCTTCCTCTCTCCACCACTATGAACTCCTGATTGGCCTCCTTGTTTTTCCTCAAAAGTAACAGACCAGCTGTTCACACAAAGTCTATATACTTACTTGCTCTGCCTAGAGCAATCTTTTCCTTTAATATTTGTATAACACCCTCCTTCACTTCCTGGGTATTTGTGCAAATGAGTAAAAAGCCTGTATTAAGTGGATATTTTAAAAGCTAAATGAATGGCTTAATAGTTGTATATAGGGGGAAAGGGAACATATTTTCCACGGTTTAGAAGTGGAGTTCTTTTATAGAGTTCTTGTACAAGCCTACACTATGGAACGATAATGGGCAGTTGTACATTGCAATTATACAAACACTTTGGTAATTTATATCCTTTTTTGGTAATTCATGACTGGACCATTTAATTCCTTAGGAGCATTATAGCATTTCAACTTTTCATGTTCAATAAACTTATTGGGGTTGCTCCCTTTTTTATTCAAATGGAGAAATAGTCATGATTTCATCTAAAGAAAGTGTTATTGATTGTGTTGTTTTCTAGGAATGAGTCGCACATGCTAGTTTAAAAGTTTTGTTAAATTCCCAAGTGTGTCACCGATAAAAGCCTTTTGTAGATTAGTAACTTGCTCAAAACAGAAAAGTTATGTAACACTCAATTGTTATACTATCTTTGTTTCCATCTTGCATTGTAATAACACCCATCTTAACTCTATTTAAGACAAGTCATCGCCAGATGGCTTTCTGGCATTGATTGCATGATATGAAATCTAGTATAACTAAAAGTTTTTGGTTTTAGAAGCCTATAAATCAATTTAGAAAAATATATGTATTTGAATATAAGGTAAAGTTTTAAATTATTTGGCAATAGTAAACTAAACTTTTTTTTGGTAATTTTTATTTTCTAAAATTTCATTGAGCTCTTTTGCAATAAGAAACAAGTTACAAAAAATTAAGGTTTATTTACCCCAATTCAGAATTATTAGGAATATAATCATAGAGGTTGAAGTATTTAAAATATGGAACCCCAAATATTTTATTAGGTAAATTCTTGAATGCTGAGCATTCACTGTTAAAATATACTACTACTATTGATAGACTGGTAGAAGCCTAAAATCAAATATTTATTAAATATTTATATCCATATCTTTTCATGGCTTGGTAATTCATTTCTCTAGCATTAAATAAGATTCCATTGTTTGCATGTACTACACTTTATTTGAACTTTCACCTATGAAAGGATATCTTGGTTGCTTCCAAGCTTTTGTCAGTAATGAATAAAACTACTATAGACATCTTTGTGGGTATAGGTTTCATCTTCTTTGTATAAATACCAAGAACTGCTACTGCTGAATCATCTGGCAAGAATATGTTTAGTTTTGTAAGAAACTGCCAAGTTGTTTTCCATTCTTTATTCTCAATAGACATGGAAGAACATTCCTGTTGCTCCACATCCTCACCAACATTTCGTGTTCTGTTGTCAGTGTTCTGGATTCTGGGTATGTACTGGTGTCTCTTTTTTGTTTTAATTTGCATTTTCCTGATGACATATGATGTGAAGCATCTTTTTATATGCTTATTTGCCATCTGTAATATTTTCTTTTGTGAGGTATCTGCTAAGGTCTTTGGCTCATTTTTAATCAGGTTTTTCCACGATTGTTGAGTTTTAAGGGGTCTTTGTGTCTTTTTGATTAACAGTCCTTTGCCAGATGTGTATTTTGCAAATTTTTTCTCACAGTCTGTGCTTTGCCTTTTCATTCTCTTGGCATTGTTTCACAGAGTAGACATTTTTAAATTCAGTGCTTGTGCTTTTGTAGCTAAAGTTATTTCCAAAACCAAGGTCATTTAAATTTTCTTCTATATTACCTTCTACATGTTTCATGTTTAGGTTTATAATTTAATCTGAGTTAATTTTTGTGAAGAGTGTATGATATCTGCCTGGATTTATTTTATTTTATTATTTTATTTTATTTTTATTTTATATTTTTACATTTAGCTTCACCATTACTCCAGAACCATTTGTTTGAAAGATTGTATTTTGCTCTCTTGTATTGCTTTTGCTTTTATATTAAATATAAAATATAATTGATAATATATATTCTGTTCCTTTAATCTAGTCTTTCTGTGGTATTACAATATCTTGCTTACAATTATCGTTATGGTATACTTTTTTTAAAGGTTTATTTATTTATTTGACAGAGAGAGAGATCACAAATAGGCAGAGAGACAGACAGAGAGAGAAATGAGGAGAAGCAGGCTCCCTGCTGAGCAGAGAGCCCAATACGGGACTCGACCCCAGGCCCCTGGGATCATGACCTGAGCCAAAGGCAGAAGCTTAACCCACTGAGCCAACCAGGCGCCCCATCGTTATGGTAAACTTTGAAGTCAGTCCTCAGGCTTTGTTCTCCTTCAACACTATGTTGACTACTGTGAGTCTTTGCCTCTCCATATAAACTTTAAAATAAGTTTGTTAATATTAAAAAAAAAAGAACTTGATGGAGTGCATTAATTGTATAGATAAACTTGGAAACCAGTGACCTCTTGAGCTTAGCAGGAGATAGACCATGGACATCAGTTGTCACAGTGGTGCCTCTGGCAGAACCTATTGCAAATCCCCAGGCAAAATGAGACCTCAAGGATCTGAGAGATGTCTAAGAAGTACTTGATACATCCCTTGGGTATGGTTTATTAAGTGTCCACCTGTCTGAAAGCTGGGGAATCTAGATAAGGGAGGGAAAATTAGTTATGATAAAACATATCAACAAACATGAATAAATGTTGTAAAACTAATTGTCATGGCTCATATACAATATGCCCAACAGAGGGACCATCAAAAGGAAAGCATCAGTTAAGTTTATTGTGAAATGTTTTATTCAAAATAAAGCAATGAGAGGGGAAGACACAATGAGAAAATTACCATTTCTTAAATGGTAACCTTCTTACAAAATGGAATAGGTTTTATATTCTAAGTAGTATATTGAAAAGTAAAACATTGGGGAGCCTGGGTGGCTCAGTGGTTTGGGCTGCTGCCTTCGGCTCGGGTCATGATCTCAGGGTCCTGGAATTGAGCCCTGCATCGGGCTCTCTGCTCCGCAGGAAGCCTGCTTCTCTCTCTCTCTCTCTCTCTCTGCCTGTCTCTCTGCCTACTTGTGATCTCTGTCTGTCAAATAAATAAATAAAATCTTTTTAAAAAAAAGAAAAGAAAGGTAAAACATTAAAAAATAAAATTTAAATTTAAAAAAATTATGTAATTTTTAAAAAAGGTTAAAAAGAGCAGAACCATTTTTCTTATAACTGGAAAATACATTCTATATATATCTATCAAAAATAACTTGTCGGGTGCCTGGGTGGTTTGTGGGTTAAGCCGCTGCCTTCAGCTCAGGTCATGATCTCAGGGTCCAGGGATGGAGCCCCACATTGGGCTCTCTGCTTAACGGGGAGCCTGCTACCTCCTCTCTCTCTTTGCCTGCCTATCTGCCTACTTGTAATCTCTCTCTCTGTCAAATAAATAAATAAAATCTTTAAAAAAAAATAACTTGTCATGGGGGCACCTGGGTGGCTCAGTGGGTTAAAGCCTCTGCCTTCGGCTCAGGTCATGATCCCAGAATCCTTGGATCGAGTCCCACATCGGGCTCTCAGCTCAGCAGGGAGCCTGCTTCCCCCCTCTCACTCTGCCTGACCCTGCCTACTTGTGATCTCTGTCAAAGAAATAAATAAAATCTTTTATAAAAAAATTTTAAAAAATAACTTGTCATGTCTGGAATCAGGAGCATATGGAAAAAAATAATATCTGAGGACAATACTTCTGCCATGTTTTGTGCCTTGTTAATATTTTTAAACAGTCAGGCAACTTTTAGCTTTATTGAAATACCTACTAAGAGACTAGCAGTGCCTTTTGGAGCCCTATGACTATAAAAAGTAATTGCAAATATTCAAAATGTTTAGTATGGTGTCACTATTTAGGGCCACCACCAAGCATGTTTCAGAAGTAAGCATAACTGTTACACTTCTGTAAGGCAAAAGGGCATGTTTTCAGGAGTTCCATCTGCTGTACCAGGAAGTGAATCAAGTAATGAATTTTGTCTATAAAATAATTCACTTTTCAATTTAACATTCCTCATTCCACATTATAATAATAAAAACTAGGAGGAGACTAAAACAAACAAACAACTACAACTACAACAACCAGCTTTTCCTTCAGTGGAAAAGTAAATAGAACCTTATGAGTAGCCTGAAATTTATTTTTAAGATAAGCGTTTTTGTTAGAAAACCATATATTTTATATGGCTAAGAAATAACAGGCAAAGTTTTATTAACGTCTAAAAAGTCTAGTTACTTCTATTTATCTATTAACTCATCTCTTTATGAAGTAGAACATGATCACACCTATTGTATCTACCCAAGTTTGTATGCTTTGGTTATTTTATGTTTGCTATTTCCTTGCTTAATTTTTACAATATTTGATACATAATAGTATCTTTAAGTCCATCTACGGTTTCACAGAATTTGTTTGAACTTCATCAATATGTACAATACTTTTTGCACGTTGATTAAAAATTACGAGATATGGGGGCTCCTGGGGGGCTCAGTGGTTTAGGCCTCTGCCTTCGGCTCAGGTCATGATTTCAGGGTCCTGGGATGGAGCCCCACATCGGGCTCTCTGCTCAGCGGGGAGCCTGCTCCCCCACCCCTCTCTCTGCCTGCCTCTCTACCTACTTTTGATCTGTCAAATGGGTAAATAAGCTCTTTCAAAAAAGATTTACTAGGTGTGAAATACACCGAGGCTATGGGAAGGAAAATGATTTCACCTGATCTGACTAGGAAGTGGTTGAAGCCTGAATTAAAGTGCTACAAAAAGAGTCAAGACCTGGGAAATATATGGGTAAAAAATCCCTAGAAAAACAGCAATAATAACGGGCTGCTCTGTATTGATCCAGATCCTGCGGTAGGCAAAGAAGAGCTGGTTTTAGCCAGAGGATGATCTCCGTTTGTCTTCATGATCTGGCATTTCCTGCAAGCCAGGCATGGGGCTCTGCACTAGAGCTGCAAATGCTGGGGGGCCCTCACTGTCCCTTTTCTCTTCTCAGGGGGACAACGGGCATGTCCATGGTGCAGTGTGACAGGTTTTACCACAGGGAGATAAAAGACTGCCAAGGGTAGGTTGGAGCTGGGAAAAGGCACTTAGGAACAGATTTTGAGGGGAGGTGATAGACAAGGGCAAAGCGAAGAATGGGGATGAGTGTGTCACTTTCAAAGTGCCAGGAGGCAGCACAGTGCATTCGGGAATCTACAGCAAGTTCAGGACAACGGGCAGCTGATCTGGCAGCATCACCTGGGGATGGAGGCTGAGCCCCGGGGTTAACACTGGGGGTGAGCTGGTTTGTATACTATGCCGAGAAGGTGAGGTACTACACTGTGGGGGCACAGGGAGCTACCGGAAAATTTCAAATATCAGAATCGTCACCATCATAGAGTATTTAATTGCAACCTAGCTTTCATCAAGGGTAAGATGCACTATAGTTTATGTTCGACTAAGAAAGAGAAATGCTGTCAGTTAAACTAGGATATGTCATCAAGTGCAAGAGTTATTAGAATGGGGGGGGGGGAGGACAAATCTTAGAACAAGTAAACTGTGGTACTAGAATAATTAAGAAAGGTCGAACACTTGGATCAACTAAAAAAGTGATTATTGCTTACCATGTGCCCCAAACTATATTAAGTCTTAGAACAAGAGACGATTTCATCTTGATGCCCCGAAGCTGTTAGACCCAAGGTACAGAGGGCAGTAGCCAACGACAAGCAGGCCCCAAGTGCCATGTGCAGACTCGAAGAGCAACTGCCTTTGAGAGAGGAAACGGTTGAGAGTGGGCTTTCTGAGGAAGAGAATTACTAGCTGGGAAAGTAGGAACATTGACACAGAATCAGAATGGATGCCCCTACGTGACAGAGTTGGTGAAACTTCCCTTCTAAGACATCTTGAGGCTCCTCAGAAATGTATTCTTCATTTTGGACGCAACATTCAGGATAAATATGATCTGTTCGAGTTCCTGGTTCTCTCATCAGGTCTGTTTCTTAGGATTCACTGGCACAAGATAAGGGTTTTGATAGTCCAGGGTAAATCCTGACAAAAGCAAAGCACGGTATCTATGAAAAACTAACCACTCAGAAGAGAACAACAGATAAAAGGCCAGGCCGACCTGACCCTGCAGGATAGGTAAGGGTGGTCTGGCAACAGGGGTAGAGGGGAAGTGCCCATCCTCTGCTAGAAGAGCTAGAGAAGACCCCTTCCGGAGAGACCACCAGGAGAGGAGAGCAGTAGGTGCTGATGATGAAGAATATTTTAATCAGCAGATAAGGTCAAAATGACAAAGTTCCAGGATCAGAGTAAACATATGGGATTAAAAAATAAAAATTAAAAAAAGAATTTTTTTTGAAAGGACTTTTTTTTTAAAGGACTTTAAACAAAAGTCCTTTCTAAGAGACAGTTGGCTGTTTAAACCAAAAGTACAACTCACTGAGAGAATCGCCGCATTATTTATTGGGGTAGAAAGGACCTGGAATGCAGAAAGACCCATTCTGCAGAAGAAAAAATAGAATCACTAACAGGCCTCAATACTTGCACAGCCAGTGGCTAGAATCCCTGCCTCATGAGACCCTGTGCTAGAAGGCCGCTAGCACCATCTCAACTATGTTCGTCTTTCTTGGAAGCCAACAAGTGTTTGCCAGGTTAAGAGCACGGTAACAATCAGTCACGTTATGTTATAATGATTGTCGGTATCTTTAAAAGCCTTGTCAAGTTCCTTTTTGAGTAACCCTCACCCCACCCTTAGAGAAATTGATCTGTGGTTCACCTCTTTGAAATACCTCATTGTTGTTTCACATTTACAATAGCCAAAAAAAAAAAAAAAAGCTTTTTATTAACAAAGTGTTCAGAAGGGGGCGCCACTGTGAACAATGAGAGTTTTCGCTGCCCTGACAGTTTTGTTGCAGAAACAGCAGAAAGCACTCAGGTCAGACACAGCCAAGGGCTGGAGGGATTTTTAAAATTACAAAAACCGAACCAAATCAAACCAAAACAAAAATCAAAACCAATGTCCAAGATTTCAAGTTTGCTACTAAAGGTATGACATTCTCCTAAGACATGCGAGTGACTTGATCAATATATTTATATATTTATATTTGAAAAAGAAGGAACTTTTTGATGCAGCAAAACCATAGTGCAAGGACCAATGCCGCGCTTCCCAGAGAACCCCAAGCTCTTTTTCTAGAATGGCCATATGCGTATGCATCAGGCGTCCTCTTTTCACTCCCTTTGTGGATCACCTACCATGGAGGTCATGGAATAACCAAAAACCAAAAAAGAAACAAAAAACCAAAACATCCAGGTCTAAGTGATTCGTGGGTGCCATCATGCAATGGCGGACCCTGCCTGGAGAGGAGGAGACTGCTTAAACAGATCGCGGGCAAGCATCTCAGCCCAGGCCTGTGCTGGGGAAGCTGGTTCCCGGCTTTGGGCACAATCAGGAAGCCAGCGAAGTGACCCGAGAGTGCAGCCGGGGTTTAGGGCTGATGATGTTTTTGCGGCCAGGCAGCAGGTGGACACCCGCTCGGGGAGCCAGGCTAGGAGGCCGCTCAGCGCTGGCGCTGGCCACCCTCGCAAGCCCCCCGGGCTTTCCCGGTGACGGAGGGGGAGGTGGGCGAGGGCGTGGGCGGTCCGGAGAAGGGGCTTTGCTAATTGCAGAATCCGGGAGTGAGCTCGCGGAGGACGCAGCGGAGAGTCTGAGAGGAGGTGGAGGAGCTGGCGGAGGAGGGGCGCGCAGCTCCGCTGTGCTCTGCTGCAGCCCAGTCCGCACTGCAGGACACCCGCACTCCCGCGCTCCAGCCCAGCTCCTGAGGCCGCACTGTCCCTCTCCCACGCCCCGCTGCCCCGCCCTGCCCCATGGCTTCTCAGGACGACCCTCTGCGAGCAGGTAAAGTGACACCGCGCTGCGCCCTCACCTGGAGCAGAAAGTGCGGGCCGCGAGCTCGCGGGGGTGTCGGGACCCAGCCTCCCGCGACCACCGGGGCAGCGGGACCACCCCGGACGACGCGCCACACCCGGGTCCCCACGGGGTCGGGCCGGGGATGGAGCCAGGCGAGGTGCCCCCCGCAGCGAGCGCAATAGCCCCCTTCGTTTGGCACCCCCACGCGCGTGTGCCGAGGACCCCCTTCCCTCATCCCGAGCTGTGGCCCCGCCACTTTTGTACTGGACTTGGGATCCCAGGTAGAAACTAGTCCCTCAGACCTCCCTGGCAGCAAGGAGCACAGGGAGGGATTCTCAGTTTTTCCGCCCCCCCTCCCCTCTCCTCCCCTGGCTCTTCCTCTCTCCAGGTTCACATGCCTTCTGGCCTCCCTTTCCTCTCCTCATTGTCACTTTTATTAAATGGTTTTGTTCTGCATTTTGACCCGCAGAGCGATTTCATGAATGAATATACATACAGGAAACTGAGTCGGAGCCCACCTGTGGAGGCCTTTCATTAGAATGGTCTCTGGTTCTAGCCTCAGTTCAGAATACTGCCTGTACCTGAGGACCGAGTCCAGATGTTTCTTTCATCTCTGACTTGAATTTGAAATCCTCCTCAGACTTCAGCCTCTGGGATTGCTCCTGTCCTTGCTCTCCCACTGTCTCGGTGGGGATCTGCCATGAGTGTTGAACACAGGAATGAATGAATGATATATATCCCCAGGTCGCTGGGCCTTTTTCTTGTTTTGCTGAGGTTGGAAAGGCTTGGGAGAGACCCCCTGTATGCAGATACAGAGCTGCATGCAATTGTTTAGATAAACGTGTTCCCCACTTAATTGCTTGGGCATTGAACATTTCGCCCTTAATCTGTGGCTTGAGCAGTTAGGAGGATACAATCTGGAGGTGAATCAGAAGATGGCTGAATCCACATGGTGGTGGGCTGGGTTTGGGAGATTTTCCTGGAGATTCTAAAGAAAGATCTAAATTCTTTCAATGGGGAGTGGTAAACATTTTATCAATGGGAGATGGAAAATAAATTGGTTAACCTTTCCCTCCCCCTCAAAACCCATTATTTGAAAAAACAAAAAAGGAAGTGAAGGGAGAAATCCTCCCACTCCCATGCCCACTCACCTCCATAGCCACCTCCTCTTCCAAGAACTAACAGACAAGGTGCCAAGAAGTGTTAGGTACCAGCTGTGCAGCAGTGGTCTCAGAGGTCATTCAAGGATCATGGTGAAAGGCATTCAAAGAGATTGTGGGGGCACAGGGATCTAATTAAGGGGGACAAGTTTAAGGTTTGCCTGGTCCCCTAAAAATTAATGGCACTAGAGAAGATGAGCTTTGGGAACTATAGCTTAATGGATACAACGTGTAAAAAGCTTCAGTGAGTCATGGTGGGAAGAGGCCATGAGGGCAGCAAAGACAGTCTTAGATGATGTTATTAATAGCACTACAGGCTCTAGATTTCCTGTGGTGGTGTTCTTGGCAAGACCAGCGTGGCCAAAGTGGATACTCACAACCTGGAACAGAGGGTCTTGGAGATCCCAGCAAGTGTGGTATGATGAGAGTGTATAATGATAGGAGGTGTCCTTTGGAAGGACTGTCTTCTTGACTTTAAAAGGGAGAACCCAAATCTGTAGGTGAAATCTTCTTGGCTACAAAGAAGGCCGAGGCCTCCTAAGGTCAAGGTCTCCTCGTCACTTGCAAAGATGTCGAAGAACATATTCAGACATTTCAAAGATGTCCTCATGTCCATCCGTTCCCACTCTGGAATTCTATCAATAAGGTGAGAGTTCCTCTAGTTGGAAAAAAGATCTAAAAAGACTTCCATTTCTCATGTAATTTCTGTAACCTCCAGGACACACCCACCTACTCCTTCCAGGGCTGTAATGAAGCTACAGCTGGTGCCAATTTGTGGAACTCATTAAAGGCTATTTTCCCTTATATACCCCCGGACCAAGTTCCCATGCTCCCTCACCTGATTTCCTGCACTCACCTCCCACCTGGTGTGTTCACACCTGCACGTGCCTTTTACCAACCCCTTTGCCAAAAGGCAGCCAGAGTGACCTTTCAAAGACCTATCAGTTCCTGGCATTTGTCTCCATAGAAAACTGCACTGATCTTCTAACAAATTCTCAGTCCTCCAAAGGCATCCATAATCCTCCCATCCGTCTCTTCTTACCCTTCCAATTGACTGATGCCTGTTCTGCCCTGTCTTTCTGCCCTTCAACCACGCTGCCTCCCTCTTCCTGTGGAGACCCCTCATGGTGCCTGCCTCCAAGCACACGTGATTCCCATTGATGGGAAGACCCTCTTCCTCTCCCCCATCTCACCACTCCAGTTACTCCCACTTATTCGTGAGCTCACAAGCCCCATGGTACACACTCTCCATGCAGCCTGCTCTCTCTTTTCTAGCACTGGCCTCCGTTTCTAGCTGTGGTTGTGTCACGGATGTCCCTCCCCAGCCTGCCTCCAAGCTCTCCATCCGTTTAGCTCCAACACCTGACACAGTGCCTGGCACGTAGTAAGCCCTGGCTAGCTTCTAAAGCCTCACTGAGGGACTGACAGCGTTTTTAAAATGTCACCACGTAGCCTCCAAACTGTAGGCAGAAAAAGCTTTGCCTGGATTGACATTTTAGAGACGTATTCGTCAAGTTAGATGTGTTCACTGACTTTACCTTATAAAATTAAAAAAAAAAAAGGACCTCTGTATCGATTCGCATCTAACGAAGGCACATGTATACTATTAGACCACATTTTGAGCTTAATGGAAGGAGACAAGATTTTTTCGCTATGAAAATGTATAAGACTGTTGAGGTCATGTGGAAGGAAATAGTCGGTTTGTTGGAGCATTGTTATCTTACTCTATCACAACCACTAATAAAAATCTGACACGGGGTGAGTCAGAATTGTCTGTCGGAGATGAGTTAGATCTGGCTCATGTTCATACAGACATGAAAGCCAGGAACGAAGAAGCAGGCTTTGAAAGCCTGGGTTGAGGAGGCTGTGTGGTTCACTGCGATGAGCTAAGTGCCCAGGGCCACCGGCAGACATGCAGGCCTGTGTCCTTTGTTCTGGGGTACCTCTTGCACCATGTGGTGAGGCTAGCAGCTGGGAGCAGCTCAGGACAGGACCAGGTGGCATCTTACCTCTCGCACCCTCCTGTGGGCTCCAGTGGGCTCCAGTGGGTCCCAGGGGACAGCCTGCCTTCCTTGCAAAGCCCAGTAGCACTGGGAGCAGAAACTGGGACCAAAGAGTGAGCATCCTGTTTGACAAGCTGGACCAGCCACCTCTTCTTCAGATTCAGGGGGAGCCCTGGCCTGCTGACTCCTCCCTTCTTCTTTTCCCCTTTCCTCCCTCCCTCCCTCTTCCCTTCCCCTCTCTCCATCCCTGGTGGTGCCCTTTCCTGATGCCCAATTCATCCCTTTTCCTTTCTTACATGCCTGTCTTCTAGAGTTTCTTCTCTCCTCACAATTACTTCCCTTCGTCTGAATCTCCTCTTTGGTCCCTTTGTCCCCGCTCTCTGCTCCTCCTCCCCTTCGCTGGCCCCTGTTCAGCTCCATCCAGACTGCAGGCAGAGCTGGACTAACACGCTCACTCGCTAGCTCAGCCACCCTCCAGAGAAGTCACTCTTCAGTGGCCACCTTCCTGACCCCCTGGTCCTTTCTCCACTTATTCAGCTATTGCTCTGAAGTCTGAGGAGGACAGAGCGGGGCTGCCGCAGAATCAGGCCAGAGGAGAAACCAAACCATGTGTCCACACTGTCCTCCAGTACTGCTGCTCTGAGAGCTTTCGGAGTCCTCAACAGGGTTAGGATTTAGGGGCTTCTTCAAAACCGGGAGTGAAAACAGCCATAGGTCAAAAGAAAAGCTATGGCCCCCCCACAAAAATAATAATCACAAATGAAAACTAAGTTAGCTCTGAAGTCCCAAAGTCGAAAAATTGCCTTGAATCTGTCACTAGAAAGCACCCAAGGCCTCACTCTCTGGGTTCTGGGTGCCCTGGGAATGGCAGGAGGCTCTGACCCCCTTCCCGCTTCATCCACTCCCAAACAACGTCCTCTGAGGTGGTCTTCAAACTTCCTCTGAGAAACTGTCTCTGGGAACTGTAGGCCCTCAGCTGCTGGGACGAATGAGGGTGATGTCAGGACCTGATGGGCAGCTTTACCAGGAGACTGTGGCTTCTGGATGCAGTCCTCAGGTCCCATGGTCTGGGTGAGATCAGGGTCTTTCAGTGGAGGAGGACAGATGAGATTTCAGATTTTGAGTTGATTCTGGGATGATTAGTGCTTTGGAGGGCATTGGGTGAAAGTATTTTGCACACGGGAAGGACACGAATTTGGGGAGCCTAGAGTGGACTGTTAAGAGCTGACCTGCATTTCCCCCAGAAACCTTGCTGCTGTCCTTATCTCTGGTACCACAGAACATGAACTTATTTGGAACTAGAGTCCTTACAGATGCAATCACATTACAGTGAGGTGGTTAGAGTGGGTCCTAATCTCCTGTAACTGACCTCCTTATGTAAAGGGAAAATCTGGACAGAGAGATGCCCCTACTGTCAGTGGTGGGCAGTGCATGAACTTCTAGAACCCTGACAGTAGTGGAAAACAGACTCAGGCTGGGCACTAGGTAAATGGGAGCTCTAGTGGAATTTCAGGTGAAGATGCTGTGGACCTCGGCTTCCCAGGTCATAGTGACATTAGGATTTCAAATTCAAGTCAGAGATGAAAGAAACATCTGGACTCGGTCCTCAGGTACACACAGTATTCTGAACTGAGGCTAGAACCAGAGACCATGCTAATGAAAGGCCTCCACAGGTGGGGTCTCACAGGTGGGCTCCGACTCAGTTTCCTGTATGTTCATTGATGAAATCGCTCTGCGGGACAACATGCAGAAAAAAACCATTTAATAAAAGTGAAAATGAGGAGAGGAAAGGGAGGCCAGAAGGCATGTGAATGTGGAGAGAGGAAGATCCAGGGGAGGGTGGGGGAGGGGGGGCGGAAAAACTGAGAATCCCTCAGGCAGGGTCTGCCTTTGCATGATGGCAGGCGCGAATAACTTCGACCTGGATGTTTGGGTTTTTTGTTTGTTTTTTGGTCATTGGTTATTACATGACCTCCATGGTAGGTGCTCCACAAAGCGAGTGAAAAGAGGACGCCTGGTACATAGGCATATGGCCATTCCAGAAAAAGAGCTTGTGGTTCTCTGGGAAGCGCGGCATTCCTTGCACTATGGTTTCATAGAAAAGGGATTATGCACCAACTTACTTAAATGAGCATGGGTTGAAATCCTTTACTGAGAATAAATATTTAAAACAGTTATCTCTTAACTAAATCTATCATCAACCATAAATCTATTGCACGAAGGTTTACTGGCAATTTAAATGCAATAGCACTCTCTTCAGGGATTTAAATAATCCGTGTCTATCTTGGCACATGAGAATGCAAAGATAGGAAATGGTTTGTAGAAGATCATTTAATGGCTTTTACTATACGGTATCAGCAATTTATCATAAAGGAACGGCCCCCAGCTAAAAACTCAGCTTTGAAAAATGCATAAAAGCAGCAAACATTTACATACCCTCTTGGTGACCAGAGGCTTGCTTTGTGCCTCTGATCATCTCTTTCATGGTTCTGAGGCCCATGGCACTCAGTAATTTAGTGTCTTATTCTCTGGAATAGGCCATTGAAGAAATACCAGGCCCAGAGAAGAAGGTCCTGCTGGGTGTTTGAAGAAAGTACAACCTTTTAGATGAAGCTTTCTGGGGAATTTGTTAGTGGTTTGGTCTGCTTCTGATAGGAAGGGAAATTTTTTTTTTAGATTTTATTTATTTATTTGACAGACATAGATCACCAGTAGGCAGAGAGCAGGCACAGAGAGAAGTGGAAGCAGGCTCCCCGCTGAGCAGAGAGCCAGACATGGGGCTCAATCCCAGGACCCTAGGATCATGACCTGAGCCGAACGGAGAGGCTTTAGGAAGGGAAATTTTTTTAAGACTATTTTCTCTTTGAATCTATTTTGAGGTTTGGTTTGTGGTTCTTTCTGACTTCTCATGAAGATGGAATTACTTCTGAGGTTGGTTGTCACGAACCGCATATCAAATCGAGCTATCTTGTTAGCCATAAATACGTAAATAAAAAAATAAAAGCTCAAGTGTTGGTATAAAGCTATTATGCTTTTCAAAACCCCGAACTATAATTCCTGTATCGTGGTCATTCTTTATCAGATCAAACAGGAGAGAGGTGGCAGAAACGCACTTTCAGGTTAATTTTTTTTACAAGGAAGATGGACTTCTGAACCTACTTTGTTATTCCCTTTCATTCAATTTCCCTATACCTCCTTTTCTATGAATTGTAACGGTAACCCATCATTATTTTTATTGTTGGCACGTGCTTTGTCAACCATAAAGTGTATGCTATAAATGGGAGTGCTTTTCTTTTTTTGCAATTTACAAAAAACTAATTTTTTAAATTTATTTTTTATTGATTTTCAGCATAACCGTATTCATTCTTTTTGCACCACACCCAGTGCTCCATGCAAGCAGTGCCCTCTATAATACCCACCACCTGGTACCCCAACCTCCCAAACCCCCGCCCCTTCAAAACCCTCAGATTGTTTTTCAGAGTCCATAGTCTCTCATGGTTCAGCTTCCCTTCCAATTTCTCCCACCTTCCTTCTCCTCTCTAACTCCCCATGTCCACGAAAAACTAATTTAAAAACATTCATCCACCAGAGTACCCAAAGGGCTCCCACATAAACTATCTGTCGTTACATTATGTCTTTCTGCTTTCGCTTCTATTGCTGTCCAAACAATGTTTTAAAACATTCTTTAAAATGGGCCTTTTAAACAAGATTTTTACCAAAGATTTAATTTATTCATTTGTCAGAGAGATAGCACAAGCAGAGGGAGAGGCAGGCAGAGTGGGAAGCAGGCTCCTGGTAAGCAAGAAGCCTGATGGGGGACTCGATCCCAGGATGCTGGGATTATGACCTGATCTGGAGGTAGACAATTAACCAACTGAGCCATCCATGTGTCCCTGAAATGGGCATTTTTGACATTTCCTGATAGCACCTACACACTCATGAATCTCAGATTCATGATATATGGGGCTAGTGGACTTGACAATCATGGAGTCAAGCATGCTGGATTTGACTCACGGGCCTGTCACTGTGAATTTGGGTGGCTTGCTAAACTTGCTACATAGAAACCCAAGCATGTAAGAATTTGCAGGATTGTGACAGTTCAGTGGTATAATGTATACATATAAATACCTAAACCAGTGTCTCTCACAAAGTAGGTCCAAATAGACCAGCTCCCTTCCTGCCTTCATTCTGTCCTTGGAATTCCGTCCCTTGGGAGAAGTTCCTACTGCCTTTGTTACAAGAAATGAACGATATTTACTACACTGTTGGTGCATAGCATGGATCAAGACATTGAGTGATAGTATTAACATACTTCTTGAACTGCCCATTGCCCCCCAAGCACCAAATAAAATGTCATGCTCTGGGGAAACCAAAGTGAGAGGTCCCCAACTTTTAGGAGTTATGGACAGGAGAGAGATGCAAATACTGTGTCAGTGTAGAACCAGGGTAACTAATGTCTAAACCAGGAAGAGAATGTGTGTGGAAGAAAGGCACTGATGATGTATAAAGCCATTTGGCTGGATGGTGACTTCCCTCAGACTGACAATTTGCCATGAAAGCTTCCAGGCAAATTTGAGATCTTTATTAGTGACAATATGGCTATAGCCTTAAGGGGAAGAAAAAAACCAAAAACCGAAAACCAAAACACACATGCACACAAACTGTTGGTCTTGTGTCTTTTCACAAATAATGACAGTTATCAGAAATTTTATCTTTAAATGGGGAAAACAGCAACTGAAAAGGTATTTCATTTGATTCATCACAGAATATGGTGTTTTTGTTCATTTCACACCATTTTTGTTAAGTTTTATTTAAATTAATGCAATCTGAGATAAAGTGTTAATATTCCTGAGGGTATGGACATTGTATACAAATGAACCCAGCTAAGTGGGCTCCTGGACAGGGTCTGATCTATTTATAAAAGTAGCTGGAGCTAAGTGGTTTGTTCCAGAAGAAGATAACGCCTTCCCTCCGTCGCATTTGCCTTCTACAGCCTAAGTGGGAGTTAATACGTTCACTTGTCTCCTTCAATTTTGTCCAGAGTGTGTTAAAGCAGTCATAGGGGACCTGGGTAGTTTTGCCATCTGCCTTCTCATAACAATGCCCCAGTTTTCTCCTGGAGAATCAACGTTCCCGCTTTCAGTCCATGCACTTAGGCAGCGGCAACTTCACACTGGCTCCTGACTCTAGCAGTGGCATGTCACCCACTAATGGCCTTTGAGAACATCACTGAGTGAGCCGTGAGTTTCGTAGATGCACGAGACCTTTGCTGGGTCGGTGAGGAGGTGGGTCTCTGAATAACTAGCCCGAGATCCACTTGTGTGTGGTGGAACAAACGAGCAGTGATGTGTTGGCCAGAGTGCCCATCCTAGAGAGCGCTGAATGCCAGACAAAAGCATTTGAGACTATTTTTTCAGGCAACAGGAAGCCAGGAAGCTAGTTTTGAAAAGCAGCACATGAAAATGTGTGTTTTTGGAACATTAGTCGGGCACTAACCCCTAACATTATCCCTGACACTGACCCTAACCCGGTCTAACCTTAACCTTCAACCTACCTCTAACCCTAACCCTAACCCCACTTAACAATAATCCTGACCATCTCGGTGACCCTAATCATAACCCGAACTCTGAACTTTGCCTATATCAGACCCTAAACTTAAACCTGACCCTGGCCTTGACCTTAACACTGACCCTAACCCTGACTGTAAACCTATCTCTGACCCAATCCGTGAGCCTGAACAGAATCATAACCCTAAAGCTAACCCTGATTTTGAACCTACTCTTAAAACAGAACCTACAAAAGCTGACCTTACCATAATCATGAACCTAACCAAGACCCTGACCCTACCCCTGACACTAAACCTGTCCCAAACCTAACCCTGACCCTGACATGAACCTTGCCCCATACCCTAAGCCATTCGCTAACCCTGACGCCAACGACGTCTAACCCTAACCCTGACCCTAAGTATTTCTTAACCCTAACCCTAACCCTAACCCTAACCCTAACCCTGACCCTAACTATTTCTTAACCCTAACCCTAACACTAACGTAGTCTAATCCCAGCTCTGTTCCCTCTAGCGGGGATAACAGCTGCACCCAGGCCTCCTAGGGGCAGGTGGGAGGCTGTATGGGTGTCATTGGAGGGGCACTGCATTGAGTGGATTGTGAGCCCTGAGCAGCTTGGGGACCGGCGGCTCAGGGAGCTCTGGTGCAGCAGGAAGTTTGGTAAGGAGCCCCCAGGCAGTGGTAAGGAAGTGACCTCACTTCCCAGACGACAGAGCCCAACGGAATTGGAACCCACGTATCCAGGCACCCCATTACAGAGAAAACCCCCCTGCCCAGCTCATTTCTAGGCACATCCTAAAGGAAGCAACATGTTCTTCTGCTGTACTGAAGCCAAGAGGATGCAGGGAGAAGAGAGCTGGCCCGTCAGACATGTCCCCTCCCTGGCAGGTCATATCAGGTTTCCCCAACGCCTCAGGCCCTTTGGCTAATAAAATCAAAAGGTCACACCAGGGGGCTCAGAGTCAGAGAGGCCCACACCTTATGAACTACCAGTGTAGCCCTAGGTCTCCTCCGCATATCTCTTTCTGTGTGTGTGTGTGTGTGTGTGTGTGTGTGTGTGTGTGTGTGTGTGTGTTTGTGTGTGTGTGTGTGTGTGCCTCTGGGTGTCTGTGTGTCTGTGTGTAAAGAGGACCTGGCCATGCCATCATGGGTGGAGATGCCCCAAGCAGGATCAGGCTGATGAGGGGTTAGATGTCTGGTGGGCAAGTCATGTTCACACCCCAGTTTAAGGCTGGTTAAGTGGGATCAGGTGTAGGGTCTACACCCTTCTGCCCAGGGTTTATCCTGAGACCCTGAAGGGATGGGTCCATGACCCAGAAGAGGGGCTAACCCTAACAGTAACCACTAACTCTGATCCTGACACTGACTGTGAGCCTGCCCCAAACCCAAACCCTGACCCTGACCCTGATACTGGCTGTGATGCTGACCTGAACCCTAAACCTAAACCTAAGCCTGACACTGACCCTGATGTGGACCCTGAACCTAAACCTAACTCTGACATTACCGTAACCATGACTCATACCTAAACATGACCCTGACCCTGACCCTAATCCTAACCCTGACGCTTACCTAACCCTCACCCTAACCCTAACCCTGACCGTGACTGTGGTCCTGACCCTAACCCTAAACCTAATGGTAACTCTAACCATGACCCTAATAAGGACCCTGAACCTAAACCTAACGCTGACCCTGACCCTAACAATAACCCCTACCCTAAACCAAACCCTAACCCTGACCTTACGCTGTCTAACCCTACCCTAACCATAACCCTAATTCTAACTCCAAACCTAACCCCAATCACAAAACCTACCGCCAAAACCTAATGTGACACTGAACCGAACATTGACCCTAAACCAAAGCCTGACCCTAAACCTGACCCTGGCCATGACTTTCACCTGACCCTGACCCTGACCCTAATCCTAACCATGACACTAACACTGACCACTACATAACCGTGTCCCTGACCCAAATGTGGACTTTAAACCAATACCTGAACATGACACTAAACCTGACACTGGCGCTAAACTTCACCCTGACCTTGACCCAGACCATGACCATAAACCTAACCCTGACCCTAACAGTGACTTCGACCCTGACCTGAACACTAAATCTGACCCTGACTGTGAGCCTGACCGTAACTCTAACCCTAAATGTAACCCTAACCCTACACTAACACGGGCCCTCCCCCGAAACCTATCGCTGAACCTAATCCTAACACTACCCCTAACCCTACCACGAACTGTGACCCTAACAAGTTCTAACCCTAACCGTCAACCTAACACTAACCCTAACACTAACCCTAAACTTTAACAATAACCCTGACCCTATACCTGACTATGATCATAACACTAACCCTGAACTTTGCCTATACCAGACGCTGACCCTAAACCGGGCCCTGAACTTTGCCTATACCAGACCGTGACCCTAAACCTGACCCTGGCCCTGACCCTAAACCTAACCATGACCCTAACAATGACCACTATATAAGCCTGTCCCTTACCCGAATCTGGACTTTAAACCAATACCTGAACCTGACCGTAAACCTGACACTGGCCCTAGACTTCACCCTGAACCTGACCCAGATAAAGACCATAAACCTAACCCTGACCCTAACAGTGACCCGGACCCTGACCCTAACACTATCCCTGACACTGAATGGGAGCCTGACCCGAACTCTAACCCTAAACGTAACCCTGACGCTGACCCGAAACCCAGGACCCTGAGCCAAAGGCAGAGGCTTAACCCACTGAGCCACCCCGGTGCCCCTGGTTGCCTTGTTAAGCATTCCTTGTCTCACATGAAGTGATTACAAATTTGCAGATGTGCATTAAAATGATGTATTCCAAAATGTTAATAGAGGAATTAAAAAACTTATTAAGTAAAATATTATCATTTTTGTTGATTTGAAGTCTATTTGACAAGGGACATAGCATTCTGGTGCATATATGTAAACATGAATAAGTATTTTTTTTAAAAAATCTTTATTTATTTATTTGACAGAGATCACAAGTAGGCAGAGACAGGCAGAAAGAGGGAGGGGGAAAAAGGTTCCCCGCTGAGCAGAGAACCTGATGTGGGGCTTGATCCCTGGACCCTGAGATCATGACCTGAGCTAAAGGCAGAAGCTTAACCCGCTGAGCCACCCAGGTGCCCCTAAACATGAATAATTCTTAAAGGTTCCTCTACTCACTTATATAGAAGCCCTTTTCCAAACAGAAGATTAAATCTCTCTTGGCTACTCCTATCAGCTTATTCTGAATTATTTTCCATCCAGAAGCATGAACTAGAAAACCACAGTTTTACACAGTGTTTGGTTTTCCACCAAGAGAATCACATAATTGGTGGTGATTCAGTGTGGTGTGTTGCTAAAAGCATTTCCAATGCTGTGGATACAAGAGGGTAGTGCAGAGAGGTAAGGAAACAGGAGAAAAGGTATGGCTCTCTAATGAGCACTTTATTCTAGAATTTTCCTCCAGCCTTGGGAGCACACCACTCACAAGTGTGTTCTGGTGCCTTGATCTCATGGGCCACAGTGCTCAGCATCTTCCAGCTGCTTTTTTAGTGAATACATATGTAACAATTGATTTCTTGCCCCGGACATTGAGAGAAAAATCTGTTCCGAGGGATGGACACTCTGAACCAACACCAGAAAACACTCTCTGTAGTCTTTTGTTAAATGAAAAAATATGGCCAAAAAACCACTTTTGACAGTCTACTACATACAGCAATATGTAAATCTTAATTGAAATATGTTCTCTCAGCTGTGCTTAAGCAACTGAGTCCTGAGCTTTTCAGGTTTTCAGTCTGAAAGAGTACACCTCTGGTGCTCTGAAAGGGAAGAGAAAGGACACCCTGTTCTCCATATAAATTAAAGAAGAGAAATCTGTGCATTTAAGTGGGCCATATAAAAGTTATCAAGCAATTACCTCCTAACTCCTTCCTATCCAAATTCCCTGATATGTTCTCCCTACTCCTTTATTCCACGTTACTGCCTTTTCCAGGATTCTGCCTCACATCACAACATGTCTTCTGTTATTTCCTTCTTGCAAGCTAGTTTTGTTTTCTCCATCTAAAAAAGTCAACAATCATTGTGTATTTCAATTCCCACTTTCCTCAAACGCATTGATTCTTCTTATCTATTACTCTTTTCTCATACTCAGTGTCTTTGTCTTTATGGGGTTTGTACTTTGCTTTTCCCCATCCTTTACTGCCATTATATAATCAAATCTAATAACTTCTTAGAGAAAGTTAAAAATTCCTGCATAGCCACACGTGAACACAAAGTCACTGAATTTTAGCAAACCTATAAGATAGTCAGACATCCATTCAATTTCTTTTTTTTAAAGATTTTATTTATTTATTTGACAGAGAGAGATGACAAGCAAACAGAGAGGAAGGCAGAGAGAGAGAGGAGGAAGCAGGCTCCCTGCTGAGCAGAGAGCCTGATTTGGGGCTCGGTCCCAGGACCCTGGGATCATGACCTAAGCCGAAGACAGTGGCTTAACCCTCTGAGCCACCCAGGCGTCCCTCCATTCAATTTCTTAACTGAGTCTCAAATGCATCCTGAGTTCTAACCTAAACCTACGTTCTACTTGTTAAACGTTGTTATATGACCAAATTCTTTCAGTTCAGTATTTTGTAACATTTAAATATTAACCAATTGATGCTCTGTCTGTGTATTTCTATGAAAATAATTTGAATACTGTGGATTTATTGTTATATTTATAGATTAATAATCAAAGTTTCATCAGTTGAAGTTTTTGGAAATTTCATATATAATGATTAACCTAAAATGATACTGCCCAAAATCCCGCTGATATCAAGGCCCAACACCTGATTATAGCCAAACCTGTGGTGGATAGTTCCATGTGAAATTGCAGTTACTTAACACTGATAGCATCTCATGCTCTATCTCTCATTTTAGAATGTGTTCAACACAACCCAAAATTGTAGGAGAGTTAATGTCCTCTGAGGACAGCTCTCAGTGAAGTGGAAATAAGAACCATAGATAAAATTGTCAGTTTTCAGGTCTTCATGAGGACAACTTAAAGAAGTTTCTCAGGACCTTTCAGTAAAAGCAAGCCTTCATTTTCTATCCACAACAATTATATCAACAATGTACCTCTTTGACAAGTATCACTGTATCACTTTCCCATTCTTTTCTTCCTTGGATAATCTCCCAGATAAACTAACAGTATTCAAATCCTTTGTCCTAGTCTTTGCTCTCAGGATAAATGGAGCCAAAAGACTTAGATTAATATCAAGTTCTGAATGGGATCTTAGAGCTATTTCTGTCCAGATTTTCATAAACATAGGGACCTTTGAATTATCAGGCTATAAATAAGTTCTAAATGGAAGGGGCAAAAGCAAAAAGTAGAAATTTTTAAGTTTGATTTTTAATCATGATTAATTGACTTTATTGATTATTAAAAATACTAACATTATAAAAGTGTGGATCTTTGTAAAACAATGTCATAATGTAAGAAATAAGTTGCATAGTCCTTTGGAGAATATTAAACCAAGTGTTCAGGTACCATCTAATTTCTTGTTTACTCCAGAACTTTGGTGTGCATTGTCTTGACGAATAGGATTTTGAAGTCCAGACAGACTAACAGAAAACTGATCCAAATGTGTGTGTTTATATTTCTGCTTTTGTTGTAAAAATCAAAGTGTGATTGCTGGTTTAAAATGGTAAAACTAATAATGTTCATGGCCTCTATTATAAATTTTCTAATTGTAGGGGGAAAATCCAATAAACATAGAATTAATTGATTTGCAAATCCTCAAAGAGCTACAGGATCAGGTAGTGGTATGTTCTGATTCAACAGCATCATAATGCAGGATTTTATATGTGTGGCTAATGGATATTTTCATGAATGTTTGCTAGCTAGTCAGCCAATACAGAGAAATATTAGGTAGGGTAATTACTCACAGTTGTGTTTAATAAAATGAGAGAAAATTATCAAATGACAGTAATAATAATAATCCTATAGCAGGCTAAATAATTCAATGATAATTCCAAGTATTAATCTAGCTTTCTTCCCTGATTATGACTCTTCTCTCCTTTATCATAATGGGAGTAGCAGATTGTCTGCAAGGAATTGTGAAAACCCAGCAGTGACTTTGGCAGTGAAGGCCTCCCATCCATTTTGATAGGTTAAAATGATTCTGGTTGGTCTTGAGCAAATGTGTCAATTTTTTTTTCTGTGTGTGTCATAAAGAAAGAAGCAATAGTAAATTCTTGCTGTTATTCCATGGAGCCAATAAAATCATACTGCCAACAAGAGGCTGTTGACACCGTAAGTGTAGTTAACTGTCTTGAAATACTAGGCCTCGAAATAAAATTCCAATATTTCACATAACCTCTTTCTTTTTAAAGAAAAAAGAAAACAAAACAAACAACTATACTGCTTACCTTTAGGGCCCTGCTGTTGTGTAACTATTCTTGAACATGTCTACTGTAAGTGTATATATATTTTTTTTTTTCTGTGCAATAAATTCATTTAGAGATAAATTTGGATTGCAAATTATTTTGGGGGAGGCATGGTATTTGTGGCTAGTCTCACAAGTGAAAAGGACTAAAAGAAAGAAGAAAAACATTTTTATTACAGCATATTTACATCTGTCCAAAGTACTTATTTACTCTAATACTGACTAATGTATAATACTGTACACAAAGAAAGAAGTTAAATGAGTTATAATTCAGTCGAAGTGTAGCTGGCCATATTAAAACTTACCACTGAATCTTTCTGGTATGAAATGTGATATCTGGCAATCTGGTCCAGTTCATTACATCAGGTCATTTGTATGTTCTTATTACCATTTTGATAGCATAGCCCATTTTATAACCCATACATTTTACAATGGAACTATGATGCATGTATTTTCAAAAGTATAGACTTACATGAAGCTATGAGGTCAAAAAAGATGAATGTCCGTAGTACCATATAGACTCAACAAATAAAAGTGTCCAAGGCTCTGAGTGAGATTTATGAATATTGTGTAAGATTAGGCCAACATGTGGTTTTGATATAAATAATCTGTTCTTAAATTAGAATTACAGTCGTTGAGTACAGTGTTGAAAATGGCAGATAGATTTTAGCTATCTTTGCTCACTAGGGAAAATGGAAAAATGTTTAGTTTGGTCAGATTTTCACTTACCTTCTGAAAAATCTTACGTTTGAGAGAGAGAACCCTTCTGAAATAAGAATCCTTAAAGACATAACCCCTTTGGCACAAGTTTTCAAGAAACTTGTTTGATGTTGTAGACAATTATATGGCACACGTACTGTTCTAGATGTTTCATGCCAATAATATGTAAGCCATACCAAGGCTACATATACATATAGAGATGTTCCTCAGCTTACAAGGGGGCTATGTACAGAGACACCCATAAAAAATTGAAAATGCATTTAATACCCCTAAACTATCAAATATCATAGCTTACTTAAGCTTATTTAAACATACTCAGAACACTTACATTTGCCTGCATTTGGGCAAAATCATCTTAAGCAAAACCTATTTTATAACAAAGTATCAAGTATCACATGCAATTTATTAAATATTACACTAAAAAAAAGAAGAATCGTTATATATAGAATGGTTGTAAGAATATCAAGTGTTCACCCCTGTAATCTTCTAGCTGACTGAGAGCTGTGGCTCACTGCCCCTGCTCAACATCACAAGACAGCACCATACCACATGTCACTGGCCCTTTTTATAAAGACCCAAATTCAAAGTTCAAAGTTCAGATTCACTGAATCACTTTCACTTTCACATCATTGCCATATATTTCATAAGTTGAATCATTGTAAATCAGGAGCCATCTGATTTGAAAGTTAAATCACAGTCACCCATATACACACAAAAAAAGGCCTTCATGTAGGGCCATCTATGTATCTCTAAACAACATAGCATGACATATAAACGGCACTAAATGGATGCGAAGGGGACAATTGCTTTGCATCAGTACTCTGAGCAGTAACATACATGGCCTTACTCACCTAGCAGAACTCCAGAGCTAGCTGATGGCAAGGAATTTTAGAAATGTTTGCTGAACAGCTTAAGCACTATTATTTTTAACTTAGTGTGCATATCTGTTTTCTCAAGATATGTTAATTTATTTTATTAACTTATTACAAAACCAAATAATTTCCTCTTATTTAAGTGGCAGGTAAATAGAATTCTCTTTAATTTAAATCAAATGGCTTTTTAGGGAAAATATACTAAAAATTCTGAAACTTGTATTGCTTATGAATCTTTTATTGGAATCCTTATCAAGTTGTATTTTTCAAGTTTTTCCTAAATAATCTTCAATGAATTGAAAATAGTTTTTGGATTTTATTCAAGGCTATTAACACACAATTTCACTTTGTAAAATATAGTGCTAAACGTTCAACCAAAACGTTGTGTCTTTTTTTTTCCACTACCACATCCTCCATCTACGGACTGGATTCTCTCCCCAACTAGCACATATATACCATTGTCTATCTTTAGGATAAGTAAGGGTCATCTTTTGTCTTTATTCTATTCCTCGTATGCTTCTGAACTTGTTGAATTTTAATACAGTCACACCATAAGCATCACATATTTGATTCCCCTTTAAATAGTAAACAGTGCACAACCAGAGCATACCTTCAAAGCTATCATTATACTTACTCTGATATATTATTTTTGTATTTTTGTAAATTAAAATAATTAAATTATAGAACAAGAGTTTCAGGTGGTAGGTGTTGTAAGTTTTTCCCAAACTGACTTTTGTCAAACTTGTTTTGGTCATCATATATGTTAAGTAGTTTTCTCAGGTTTATTTTTAGAATATCCTTGTATAATGAATATTTACACTGATATCTAGTATAAAAACCTTGGAATTAATTTTAGAAACATTAAGATATTGAAAATCAATCTACTTCTTTAATTCATTAAAAACATTTTTGGCTTGTTTCCAATACTTTCTTACTGGTTAAAAAAATGAATTTGAAGTAGTCTGAATTTCATTATTATATGGCACTTTCCCTTTGATGAATACAAAGACAATATTCTATATTAGCTATCTGAGAAGAATTTATTTTTTTAATTTTATTTTTTTGTAAGAGAGAGAGTGATAGAGACCACAAGCAGGGGGAGCAGCAGGGTGAGGGAGAAGCAAACTCCCGGCTAAGCAGGGAATCTGTTGCAGAACTGAGTCCCAGGACCCTAAGATCATGACCTGAGCTAAAGGCTGAGGCGTTTAACTGACTGAGCCACCCAGGTGTTCCAATCTGAGAAGAGTTCTGTATGTTATCCTATAAATATGCAGTTTAAAGTCTGGGTAATTAACTTAATTTTTTAGTGGCTATGTTCCAGGCAGAGAGTAAGAAAGAAATATTAAATCAACCATATTCTATGCATTCTAAATGAAAATAATTAATCAATCATAATAAATCCTTCTATTGATGGAATATCAACTTATAAGCTTTCCTCCATATGAACAATGCCAAATACCAGAATAAAGGGTCATCTAATACAAATAAAGGATAGAATTAAAGAATTCTGGTAAGCCATTTAATTTTGAAAAATGGAGCTATCTTGTTGCTGAGTTGTGGTTTTCAGTTACATAATATCTGATAAGTGTAGAAGTAAGGTGAGTGTTACGCGAGATGAGAAATGGTGTATAATTAAGATATTTTTAAAAGTACAGATAAATACAAATTTGTAAACATAGCATTATGGAGGAATAAAAATAAATGATAGCTACACCCTCTAACGTCAATAAATCTTGGAAAGTTAATAGAGAAGTAAAACAAGGACAGTGCAAAAAGTATGGTACATTTTTATGAAGTTCAAACAAATTCTGTGAAACCGTAGATGCACTTAAAGATACTATTATGTATCAACTATTGTAAAAACTAAGCAAGGAAATAGCAAACATAAAATAACCAAAGCATACAAACTTGGGTAGATACAATAGGTGTGATCATTTTCTACTTCATAAAGAGATGAGTTAATAAATAAATAAAAATAAGTAGACTTTTTAGAAGTTAATAAAACTGTGCCTGTTATTATCTTAGCTATATAAAATATATGGTTTTCTAACAAAAATGCTTATCTTAAAAATATTTAAAAATAAATTTCAGGCTAATCATAAGGTTCTATTTACCCTCCCACTGAAGGAAAAGCTGGTTGTTATAGTTGTAGTTGTTTGTTTGTTTTAGTCTCCTCCTAGTTTTTATTATTATAATGTGGAATGAGGAATGTTAGATTGAAAAGTGAATTATTTTATAGACAAAAATCATTACTTGATTCACCTCCTGGTACAGCAGATGGAACTCCTGAAAACATGCCCTTTTGCCTTATGGAAGAGTAACAGATATGCTTACTTGTGAAACATACTTGGTGGTGGCCCTATATAGTGACACCATAGTAAACATTTTGAATATTTGCAATTACTTTTTATAGTCATAGGGCTCCAAAAGGCACTGCTGGTATCTTAGCAGGTATTTCAATAAAGCTAAAAGTTGCCTGACTGTTTAAAAATATTAACAAGGCACAAAACATGGCAGAAGTATTGTCCGCAGATATTATTTTTTTCCATATGCTCCTGATTCCAGACATGAAAGTTATTTTTTTTAATTTTTTTATAAAAGATTTTATTTATTTCTTTGACAGAGATCACAAGTAGGCAGGGTCAGGCAGAGTGAGAGGGGGGAAGCAGGCTCCCTGTTGAGGTGAGAGCCCGATGTGGGACTTGATCCAAGGATTCTGGGATCATGACCTGAGCCGAAGGCAGAGGCTTTAACCCACTGAGCCACCCAGGCGCCCAACAAGTATTTTTGATAGATATATATATACAATGTATTTTCCAGTTATAAGAAGAATGGTTCTGCTATTTTTAACCTTTTTAAAAAATTACATAATTATTTTAAAATAAAATTTTATTTTTTAATGTTTTACTTTTCTTTACCTTTTTTTAAAAATATTTATTTATTTATTTGACAGACAGAGAACACAAGTAGGCAGAAAGGCAGGCAGAGAGAGAGAGAGAGAGAGAGAGAGAGGGAAGCAGGCTTCCTGCGGAGCAGGGAGCCCGATTCAGGGCTCGATCCTAGGACCCTGAGATCATGACCCAAGCCAAAGGCAGCAGCCCAAACCACTGAGCCACCCAGGCACCCCAATATTATACTTTTCAATATACTACTTAGAATATAAAATCTATTCTATTTGGTAAGAAGTTTACCGATTAAAAAATGGTAATTTTCTCATTGTGTCTTCCCCTCTCATTGCTTTATTTTGATTAAAAAATTTCACAATAAACATAACTGATGCTTTCCTTTTGATAGTCCCTCTGTTGGTCATATTGTATATGAGCCATGACAATTAATTTACAAAATTTATTGAGGTTTGTTGATATGTTTTATCATAACTAATTTTCCCTCCCTTATCTAGATTCCCCAGCTTTCAGACAGGTGGACACTTCAATAAACCATACCCAAGGGATGTATCAAGTACTTCTTAGACATTCTCTCAGATCCTTGAGGTCTCATTTTGCTTAATATTAACAAACTTATTTTAAAGTTTATATGGAGAGGCAAAGACTCACAATAGTCAACATAGTGTTGAAGGAGAACAAAGACTGAGGACTGACTTCAAAGTTTACCATAACGACGGGGCACCTGTGTGGCTCAGTGGGTTAAGCCTATACCTTTGGGTCAGGTCATGATCCCAGGGGCCTGGAATCGAGTCCCATATTGGGCTCTCTGCTCAGCAGGGAGCCTGCTTCTCCTCATCTCTCTCTCTGTCTGTGTCTCTGCCAATTTCTGATCTCTCTCTGTCAAATAAATAAATAAAATCTTTTTAAAAAAGTTTACCATAATGATAATTGTATGCAAGATATTGTAATACCTCAGAAAGACTAGATTAAAGGAACTGAATATATATTATCAATTATATTTATTATTTAATATAAAAGCAAAGCAATACAAGAGAGCAAAATACAACCTTTTAAACAAATGGTTCTGGAGTAATGGTGAAGCTAAATGTAAATATATAAAATAAAAATAAAATAAAATAATAAAATAAAAAAATCCAGGCAGATATCATACACTATTCACAAAAATTAACTCAGATTGGATTATAAACCTAAACATGAAACATGTAGAAGGTAATATAGAAGAAAATTTAAATGACCTTGGTTTTGGAAATAACTTTAGCTACAAAAGCACAAGCACTGAATTTAAAAATGTCTACTCTGTGAAACAATGCCAAGAGAATGAAAAGGCAAAGCACAGACTATGAGAAAAAATTTGCAAAATACACATCTGGCAAAGGACTGTTAATCAAAAAGACACAAAGACCCCTTAAAACTCAACAATGGGGGAAGAACCTAATTAAAAATGAGCCAAAGACCTTAGCAGATACCTCACAAAAGAAAATATTACAGATGGCAAATAAGCATATAAAAAGATGCTTCACATCATATGTCATCAGGAAAATGCAAATTAAAACAAAAATAGAGACACGAGTACATACCCAGAATCCAGAACACTGACAACAGAACACGAAATGTTGGTGAGGATGTGGAGCAACAGGAATGTTCTTCCATGTCTATTGAGAATAAAGAATAGAAAGCAACTTGGCAGTTTCTTACAAAACTAAACATATTCTTGCCAGATGATTCAGCAGTAGCAGTTCTTGGTATTTATCCAAAGAAGATGAAATCTATACCCACAAAGATGTCTATAGTAGTTTTATTCATTACTGACAAAAGCTTGGAAGCAACCAAGATATCCTTCCATAGGTTAAAGGTCAAATAAAGTGTAGTACATGCAAACAATGGAATCTTATTTAATGCTAGAGAAATGAATTACCACGCCATGAAAAGATATGGATATAAATATTTAATAAATATTTGATTTTAGGCTTCTACCAGTCTATCAATAGTAGTAGTATATTTTAACAGTGAATGCTCAGCATTCAAGAATTTACCTAATAAAATATTTGGGGTTCCATATTTTAAATACTTCAACCTCTATGATTATATTCCTAATAATTTTGAATTGGGATAAATAAACCTTAATTTTTTGTAACTTGTTTCTTATTGCGAAAGAGCTCAATGAAATTTTACAAAATAAAAATTTACAAAAAAAAGTTTAGTTTACTATTGCCAAATAATTTAAAACTTTACCTTATATTCAAATACATATATTTTTCTAAATTGATTTATAGGCTACTAAAACCAAAAACTTTTAGTTATACTAGATTTCATATCATGCACTCAATGCCAGAAAGCCATCTGGCGATGACTTGTCTTAAATAGAGTTAAGATGAGTGTTATTACAATGAAAGATGGAAACAAAGATAGTTTAACAATTGAGTGTTACATAACTTTTCTGTTTTGATCAAGTTACTAATCTACAAAAGGCTTTTATCGGTGACACACTTGGGAATTTAACAAAACTTTTAAACTAGCATGTGCGACTCATTCCTAGAAAACAACACAATCAATAACACTTTCTTTAGATGAAATCATGACTGTTTCTCCTTTTGAATAAAAAGGTAGCAACCCCAATAAGTTTATTGAACATGAAAAGTTGAAATGCTATAATGCTCCTAAGGAATTAAATGATCCAGTCATGAATTACAAAAAAAGGATATAAATTACCAACGTTTTTGTATAATTGTAATGTACAACTGCCCGTTATTGTTCAATAGTGTAGGCTTGTACAAGAACTCTATAAAAGAACTCCACTTCTAAACCGTGGAAAATATGTTCCCTTTCCCCCTATATACAACTATTAAGCCATTCATTTAGCTTTTAAAATATCCACTTAATACAGGCTTTTTACTCATTTGAACAGGCAGCAGGGCTCTATTCTTATTGCTTACATCTGAAGGATAGACTTCTAGCGTAAGAGGTAAAGCCCGTAAAGGAGCCAAATAATAACAACAAAGTACAGTTTAATGATCCCTTACAATCTGCCAGCTACCTTTCTGAGACTACTTCAATTAATAAAACATATAAAATACCTGACCACAAAGAGCTTGCATTCTTTTGAAATATAATAGTGAAATAAACCAATAATAGAGGGGCACCTCGGTGGCTCAGTCCATCGAGTGACTGCCTTTGGCTTGGTTCATGATCTCAGGGTCCTGGGATGTAACTCCCCAGCAGGCTGTCTAGGCAGTGGGGTGTTTTCTTCTTCCTCTGCGCCCCCTCCCAATTCTCTTTCTCTCTGTCTCCAATAAGGAAATAAACCAGTAATAGAATAATCATTGATGGTTTATGCTGATAAGTGTTACAAAGAAATACAAGAAAGGTAAAAGCCATTGGAGAATGCTGGGATGAAAGTTAATTTTATTTTGTGTTGCGTGGTTATATCTCATTTATGACATGTTATTTGCATAAAGACCCAGGAGGTGAAGGAGATATGTCACCAAAAGGATATGGATGGCTTATAAGCACATGACAAATTTCTCAACATTTAGACATTAAAGAAATACAAATTAAAATCATAATGAGACATGCTTACATATCTATTAAAATGGCTAAAATTATAAAGGCTAATTGTACTTCGTCTGAGCTAGATTGAGAAGCAACAAAAAATCTAAACTGTTGTTGGCATATATCATGATACCATCACTTTGGAAAATAGTTTGAAAATTTTTTAAATGCAAAATATGTTGCAGTTACACAAATAGCCATTTTAGTTCTAGGCATTTAATCAAGAGAAACAAACGCTATGTTCGTACAAGGGTTTGTATATGAATTTCGTAGCAGCTTTATTTTAAGAATTGAAAACAGTGGAAATGTTCATCAATGTCCATCAATAGAGCAAAGACAAATTATGATCTATTCATTAAAAAGATTACTATTCAACATCAAAATGAACTATTTACAATTGGAGATTCTCAAAGTAATGATGCTGAGAAAAGAAAACCCGGCAATGAATAGTATATACTGTGTGATTCCATGACTATAAAAAAATCTAGAAAATACTATTTTATATATAGTCACAGTCATCAAATATATTGGTGTGGTTTTAGTGCCTTCTTCTGTGCTCCCATAGCTTCCTACACTTGGATCTCCGAGCATTTGTTACACCATGCGAAATACGAACTCTTTTTCTTTATTCTGTCTTACAGGAAAAAGAATCCTTGAAATTTTATGGACATTTGAACTCTTAGTTATTAACAGAAATTCTATCACACAGTAAATTTCCAAATATAAAAGCCAGAGTTTTACAATGACTTCTAATCTTTTACATGATCTAGCCACTCATGTGACCTCTGTGACCTCTTTCCCTGCTACTCTTCAGTCCCTCACAGTGGCCTCCTTGCTATTCCTCAGATATGCCAGGCATGATCCAACCTTATGGCCTTCAAGATAGCCAATTCCTTTGCCTGGAGTGATCTTATTGCTGATAGTTCTGGGCAAATTCATCACCTTTCCATACGTTTGTTCAGTTGTCAGCTTCTTTGTAACTACCCTGATCTTCCTATTAAAATTCTTTACTCCCCATCCCCTGCCTAGCAACCTTGATTTTTCTCACCCTGATCTAATTTTTATTTTCCCCATTGTAATCATCATTTTTGAATACACTATGCAACTTTTATCAAGGTTTATAGCTTTTAATTGTCTCACCCTTTAAAAGAAAAGTTCTACAAAGCCATGTATTTCATTTACCAGTGTAGTCTGAAGTAATATCTGCCATATAATAGGTTCAGTAGACTATTGGTAAATTTCAGAAAAAATTAATGTTGAGAGTATACTGAATTTCATAAGTCATTTCAATATTTTTTCCAAAAAATAAACTATGTAAAACATATTTTAAATTTACTTTCAAAATATTTTTTTTAAGATTTTATTTATTCTACAGAGAGAGATCACAAGTAGGCAGAGAGGCAGGCAGAGAGAGAGAGAGGAGGAAGCAGGCTCCCCAACAAGGAGAGAGCCCGATGCGGGGCTCGATCCCAGGACCCTGGGATCATGACCTGAGCCGAAGGCAGAGGCTTTAACCCTATGAGCCACCCAGGCGCCCCACTTTCAAAATATTTTATAGCATATAATGGACAATATACATAAGCCTTAAAGAAACAATCATATAAATAACCATTTCATACCTACTTAAAAATTGCATAATACCACACTCGTAGATCCTCTCTGAATGCTCTAAAATAACCCTTCAAAGGAAAAACATTTTTAAAAATAACAGATTTTTTGGCAAAGAATTTAATAAAATAAAAGTTTCATTCATCTATATAGATCATAATAAATGTTTTTAATAGGCATGAAATTATAACTCTGAAGTGTGCTAAAATGAAACCACCTGCTAAGGGTGAGAGAACAAAAATAAACATCATTTTTCCAAATAAGAGGAATTTATTACCTTTGAATCAAAGCATGTGTATTTGTTCAAACTGGCAATAAATGAATCCATACACAATCCATAGAATGTCATATTTTAGATGTCTAAAAGACTTCAAAGTAAAGAGTATACATTTTTTAAATGCTACATAATAAGAAGATGACAAGATGTGACAAATAGCATTTTAAAAGCTCTACTCATAATGGAACAGAAGGTGTCATTTCCCTATAATTTTATATATGTCATTAATTTACTGTATCTGGATACAACATATTACCAAACAGATGTTCATCAAAGTCTAAATCATTTTTAATGGAACATAATATTTTGAACCTACATCTATTAATCATTTTTTCGATCTAACTTTTATAGTCTCGCTAAACATTTTATCCATTGTCGACAAAATTTAAAAAAGTAGGATAAAAAGTCGTGTTCGGAAAAGTAGATTTTCTTTGAAGTTTGCATTTAAATGAAAATATTTGCTGATATTTTAAAACTTTAAATGTAATTTTATATATATCTGACCTATCAGATGATATAAAATTTTTTGAGATAATATGACATATTTTTTTTGATCTTGGTTGAAGGTATTAATAAAGAGCAACTGTTTGTATTATTTGTAATGTGATATCTTAGTTAATAAACATGAATAACTGGTATAAAATATGTTTTTTTTTAAATTTTATTTATTTCCTTGACAGAGATCACAGGAAGGCAGAGAGGCAGGCAGAGAGAGAGGAATGGAAGCAGGCTCCCTGCTGAGAAGAGAGCCCACTGTGGGACTCAATCCCAGGTACCTGGAATCATAACCTGAGCCGAAGGCAGAGATTTTAACCCACTGAGCCACCCAGGCGCTCTAAAATATGTTCTTTTTTTATATAGAATTATAGTTCTTGCAAAAATACGGAACTAGCTGGAACTGAATGCCTCCTTCAAAGTCAGCTCTGGAGAAATTATGCAAGTGTAATGTAGAACTATTTCGGATATGAACCAAAAACAAAGAAATGATGATAAATTCCTTAAAAGACTCAAAGTTGCTCTTGACTGGTATGTTTCAAGCTCTATTCCTGGTTTGAGGACAGTTTTTAACAGGCCTGTCACTGTAGAAATCAGCTGGATGTCTAGAGGCTATCAGAACTGTGCAAAAACCTTGAAGGGGTAAAGACTTGAAAATTCTTTAGAGAGATTAGCTCCCTAAGGCATTATTCATCCACACATTTTCCTCCAAGCAATTAAGGCTGATGGATGAGGGGCACCTGAGGGGCTCTCTCATCACCTGGGTGGTAGGTTAAGACTCTGCCTTCATCTCATGTCATGGTCTCTGGGTCCTGGGATCCAGCCCCACATCGGGCTCTGCTCAAAAGGAAGCCTGCTTCCCTCCCTGCTTGCCTGCCTCTCTGCTTACTTGTAATCTCTCTCTCTCTCTCTCTCTGTCCAATAAATAAATAAAATCTTAAAAACAGGCTTATGGATGCTAAATTATGAAAACTGTTCCCTCCAAATGATGCTTCTTCATAAGGATTTAAGAATTTAAAATTGTAAGAATTTAAAATTAAAACTTGATTGTAGGATTTATCATATAGAATAACATCAAGTGAAGGCAGTTATTATTAGATCTGAAGTATTTGTGATTCTGAATTCTTGGCCTCATTAGTAAATTTATTTTTAAATTCTCCCATGGAGTGGTGATTGGCCTTCAGTCTTTCATTGATGTACATCATTGGGTCAAATGAGATGTGCGTGCCCAGAACTATATATAATCTTCTTTGTATTTCACTGGAGATGGGATTTCTGAGTTTTGTTCAATTGAATTTGGACAGATGTTTTAATAGTCACTTCTAGAGTTGGCCCTGGAGAATATCTTCATTTTTTTTTTCTCTTCCCGATTCTCTGAAAAACCCTGACTAATTCACATTATCACAGTGATATCACAATTCAAGTTTTTCCAAAGACTATAGCTGCAAAAAAAAAAGAAGCTACTCAGAATGTAATGCTATTGTGAATGATTGAGAAAGAAAACATTATTACAATTAAGCTACCAGGTTTCAATGTATTTTATTGTTGCTTAGAAAATCTTAGAATACCCAGACTTTACAGAGATTTGATGATCCTAAGAGGAGCTGAACTCATGGACCAAAATAGCTATGCATATAAAAAGTACAATTACTTACCTAAAAAAGATGATGTGGTTAACTTTATATGGCAATCCAAGTGTTATTGGAACCGGAATTTAAAAAATAGCTCAGGGGCACCTAGGTAGCTCAGTGGATTAAGCCACTGCCTTCAGCTCAGGTCATAATATCAGGGTCCTGGGATCAAATCCTGCATCAGGCTCTTTGCTTAGCAGGGAGTCTGCTTCTCTCTCTCTCTCTCTCTCTCTCTGCCTGCCCTCCGTCTACTTGTGATCTTTCTCTGTCAAATAAATAAATAAATAAAATCTTAAAAAAAAAAAAAGAATGCACTTTTAAAAAAATAGCTTAACAGGGGCACCTGGGTGGCTCAGTGGGTTAAGCCGCTGCCTTCAGTTCAAGTCATGATCTCAGGGTCCTGGGATCAAGCCCCACATCAGGCTTTCTGCTCAGCAGGTAGCCTGCTTCCCTTCCTCTCTCTCTGCCCGCCTCTCTACCTACTTGTGATTTCTCACTGTCAAATATGTAAATAAAATATTTAAAAAAATAGCTTAAAAGTATATGATAAAATAATGATATACATATACAAAGAAAAGAAAGATACTATACTGTGAATATAAATTAAGTGAAAATTGTTGAAATAAAGAATACAATAAATGGAGACTAAGATGAATATAGCTGTAAAATGAATAAGTGAGTTGGGAAAAACAAACAAACAAACAAATTAATGACTTCTGCCCAAATGCAGCAGAAGAGAAAAAAAATAAAATATTTAAATAAGTACTGAGGTAAATTTTGGAGAATTAAAGAAAGATAAAAGATACCAGACTTAAAATGATGCCAAACATGAGAAATCAGAAACAAAACAAAACAAAAACCACACACACCAAAAACCACTCATATAGGGCACCTAGGTGGCTCAGTGGGTTAAGCCGTTGCCTTCGGCTCAGGTCATGATCTCAGGGTCCTGGGATCCAGTTCCACACGGGGCTCTCTGCTTGGTGGGGAGCCTGCTTCCTCCTCTCTCTTTCTCTGCCTGCCTCTCCAACTACTTGTGATTTCTATCTGTCAAATAAATAAATAAAATCTTTAAAAAAAACACTCATATATATTATGGTGAGTTTTAAGAATATCAAAAACAGCGAAGAGCATAAATGATGCCCAAGAGAAGAACAGATCACCTAAAATGTACAAGAATAATACCGACAGCAGAATTCTCAATAGTAGTAGCATATAAAGGAGACTGCTGGGTGTTTGTATAGATGGAAAAGATATTTGAAACTAGATATTATACATCAAGCCAAATTATTGATTAAATTTGAGAGCACAGTAAAAATACAATGAAGCATGTTAGGTCTTAGAACATTTATCACACAGAGACACACATTTTAGAAAACTTCCTTGGAGGACAGCTCAATTTAGATAGAGAAAACAGAATTATGTACTCAAAGGCACATTTTGAAGGACGGATTGAATATAGTCTGCACTGCAAATATTCTTTAATCGTATGTTCTGAATTTCCTAAATTTAAGAAGTATTTGTTCAAATATTTATCTTTAAATAAACCCTAGGAGACTTTTTCTTGGATTCTGGAAAATCAGTCCATTTGGATACAAATCTTTTTGTCACCGATGGAAATTTTAAGCCCTTAACTGTGGAATGTCTAATGTATTCTTACAGCAATTGTGATTTGCCAATACATGGGTGATGTGTGTGTGTTGTGTGTGTTTATTTTTATTTTTGATGGTTTTACACTTCTATGATATTTTTAAGTAGACATAATTTTAATAAATTATGATTTGTTGAAATTTATCTGAGGTTATATATAATAAAATGAAATTTGTGTGAACTGAAGAAGTGCGTCTCCATTTGTTTTTTTTTTAAGAGTAGACTGGTCTTTAAAAATTGTCCAAAGAAGTACATTATATTCATTATTAAATTTGATAAAATACGATAAAGTATTTATGGTCATATGGAACCATATCAAATTCTACTATTAATTCATATCAATAATTACCATAAGAGGAAAAAGGGATATTTTTCAAAATGAAAATTAGTGTATTTTTCAAAATATGATATAGTGTTATTCACTGAACAGAGGGAAGAAATGTCAAAGTTTAACACAGTTTACAGAATGTTTTAACATAAATTGAAATTTAACACTGACCAAATTTCACAGTTTTAAGTAAAATGATAGTACTTTAAATCCTTGAAAAGTGGTAAGTGACCCAAAATATTGCTGAGAAAAACAAATTTAACACTACACTAGTCTGAGATGGTTAAGTTATGGTACAACTTGCCATTGTGTATCATCAAATGGTATATTTTTTTCTTTTGGTCTTGTCATTATATTTTATTTTAGCCATTCTGATAAGTGTGTAGTGATATCTCAGTGTCATTTAAATTGCATTTCCTTGATGTCTAATTATGTCAAATTATATTATTTTGATGTTTAATGTTCTGAGCTTTCTCAGTTCAAGACCATGAAGCCACTTAGGAAAAATAAGTTATAGATGCACTCATAGACCAACTCTTATTTAGAAATAAGAACAAACATTACTACCCATTCCAACAAAAAATCGATTTGTTATGCAGTAGGGATTTTATAAATTACCTGACACAACTTATATAGTAAGATGAAATGGGACAGGCGGCTTCTTGCAGCTATATACAACATCATTTAAATTTCAATTTTCAGTATAATTTTTCCAAGGTATACACAGAATATATATTTAATGTAAATGGTGAACATTTTAAACTCTGTATATGGAAATTAATCAATTTTAAGTTTATAACAATCAAAATTAACGGAAGTTTATTTTAAATTAGTTAGCTTTCTCTGCATTGTTGTTCTCTTCTGAGTGGTTAGATTTCATAAATACCGTGCTTTACTTTTATCAGGATATACCCTGGACTATCAAAACCCTTTTCTTGTGCCAGTGAAGCCTAAGAAACAGTCCTGATGAGAGAACCAGGAACTCGAACAGATCATATTTATCCTGAATGTTTCGTCCAAAATGAAGAATACATTTCTGAGGAGCCTCAAGATCTCTGAGAAGGGAAGTTTCACCAATTCTGTCACGTAGGGGCATCAATTCTGATTCTGTGTCAATTTTCCTACTTTCCCAGCTAATAATGCTCTTCCTCAGAATGCCCACTCTCAAGCGTTTCCTCTCTCAAAGGCAGTTGCTCTTAGTGTCTGCACATGGCACTTGGGGCCTGCTGGTCGTTGGCTACTGCCCTCTGTACCTTGGGTCGAACAGCTGCGGGGCATCAAGATGAGAACGTCTCTTGTTCTAAGACTTAATATATTTTGGGGCACATGGTAAGCAATAATCACTTTTTTAGTTGATCCAAGTGTTCGAACTTTCTTAATTATTCTAGTACCACAATTTACTTGTTCTAAGATTTGTCCTCCTCCCCCCATTCTAATATCTCTTAAGGTGGCACTCACCTTGCACTTGATGACATATCTTACTTTAACTGACAGCATTTCTCTCTCAAGTCGAACATAAACTATAGTGCATCTTACCCTTGATGAAAGCTAGGATGCAATTAAATACTCTATTATGGTTACGATTCTGATATTTGAAATCCTCCGGTAGCTCCCTGTGCCCCCACAGTGTATTACATCACCTACTCGGCATAGTATACAAACCATCTCACCCCCAGTGTTAACCCCGAGGCTCAGCCTCCATCCCCATGTGATGCTGCCAGATCAGGTGTCAGTTGTCATAAACTTGCTGTAGTTTCCGAATGCACTGTGCTGCCTCCTGGCACTTTGAAACTTGACACACTCATCCTCATTCTTCGCTTTGCCCTTGTCTATTACCTCCCCTGAAAATCTGCTCCTAATGGCTTTTCCCAGATCCAACCTACCCTTGGCAGTCTTTCATCTCCCTGTGGTAAAACCTGTCACACTGCACCATGGACATGCCTGTTGTCCGCCTGAGAAGAGAAAAGGGACAGTGAGGGTCCCCCAGCATTTGCAGCTCTAGTGCAGAGCCCCATGCCTGGCTTGCAGGAAATGCCAGATCATGAAGACAAACGGAGATCATCCTCTGGCTAAAACCAGCTCTTCTTTGCCTACCGCAGGATCTGGATCAATAAAGACCAGCCAGTTATTATTGCTGTTTTTCTAGGGATTTTTCCCCCATATATTTCCTAGGTCTTTACTCTTTTTATAGCACATTAATTC